>NW_026060315.1:1861168-1963668 GCF_024139225.1 Suncus etruscus | reverse complement strand
CAGAATAGAAGTCTAACCAGGTAATAAGAGAGAATAATTTTATTTATTTATTTATTTATTTATTTATTTATTTATTTATTTATTTATTTAACTTCAGGATAAACAGAAGTCTAACCAGGTAATAGAGAATAATTTTATTTATTTATTATTTATTTAATTTCAGGATAAACAGAATAGAAATCTAACCAGGTAATAAGAGAGAATGATTTTATTTATTTATTTATTTATTTAATTTCAGGATAAACAGAATAGAACTCTAACCAGGTAATAAGAGAGAATAATTTTATTTATTTATTTATTTAATTTCAGGATAAACAGAATAGAAGTCTAACCAGGAAATAAGAGAGAATAATTTTATTTATTTATTTATTTATTTAATTTCAGGATAAACAGAATAGAAGTCTAACCAGGTAATAAGAGAGAATAATTTTATTTATTTATTTATTTATTTATTTAATTTCAGGATAAACAGAATAGAAGTCTAACCAGGTAATAAGAGAGAATAATTTTATTTATTTATTTATTTATTTAATTTCAGGATAAACAACAGAATAGAAGTCTAACCAGGTAATAAGAGAGAATAATTTTATTTATTTATTTATTTATTTATTTAACTTCAGGATAAACAGAATAGAAGTCTAACCAGGTAATAAGAGAGAATGATTTTATTTATTTATTTATTTATTTTCAGGATAAACAGAATAGAAATCTAACCAGGTAATAAGAGAGAATAATTTTATTTATTTATTTATTTATTTATTTATTTAATTTCAGGATAAACAGAATAGAAATCTAACTAACCAGGTAATAAGAGAGAATAATTTCCAATAATTATTTCTAATTATATTGAAACGTTATAGGCTGGGCCTTGCAAGGCGTCAACCTGGGAAGGACCTGGGTTCGATTCTCAGCATTCCTTATGCTCCCTTTAAGCCTGCTAGGAGTGCGGAGCCAGGAGAAACCCCTGAGTGGTCCGAAAAACAAAAACAAAAACAAAAACAAAAACTTTATGTCTTCTAGATAGAAATATTTTAAATGATTGAATAGAATTAATATTATTTTTAAATATTAAAATATTTTAAGTGAACCAGACGCCCGACCGCTCGCGCCACCGCTCCGGCCCCCGAATTGTAACTTTTAAATTTGATCACATAGGCAGAACTTTGTGTTTCTTTATTTCGCCATTTATTTAGAATCTATCCAACGTGCTTTATTTACATCGTTCCACGAAAAACATTTAAACATTAAATTTCTAAATGCCACGAAATGTTTTTGAAGTTAAAATTTTTTTAAATTGGTTTTCAGGCAGAAATTTCTTTTTATTCGTTTATTTTAAAATCAAGTTAAAAAACAGAATTTTTTTAAAAAAAAAATTTTTACGTCTATTTAAAAATCATTGGATTTCTTTATTTGGTTTATTGAATAAATTGATTTATTTTCTTGTCTGTAAGAAGCACCCCCAATTTTTTTTACCCTGGTTCCGGTACCTTCCATCATTTTTTTCTCAGAAAAAATAAAAAACAGTTAACTCTCTGTGAGCTACTGGTTTTATTTTGGGGAGAAAACCCCATAATTTGGGACATGAAAAATCCTTAGGTATATATATATATTTTTTATTTCAAGGTAAAGACACACAATCTTTACTGTGAGAATAAACATTTCTCATCATCTCTAGGCCCCAAATATCCCCATTCCCGGCATTGCTCGTTCTGACATAAAAAAGATAGAAGCCAGGTGGGCCACATGCCAGGCAGAGACCCTAACCACTGTACTGCCATTCTGGCCCCCAACTCGGCCCTTGGGTTTTGCTTCACCTTTGAATTCTTTGTCTCTGGGGCTGTGAGGCTGGTGGAAGGACAAAAGTTTAGATTTCATCAGAAGGCCTGGTAGGGGGGAAGATAGACACGGAGTGAGGTGAATAAACTCTATTTTACTAATATTATTTTTAATCAATAATAGATTTTAATAAATGATTTTAATTTTATTAATTAACATTTCTTTCTTTCCTTTCTCTTCTTTCTTTCTTTCCTTTCTTTCTTCCTCTTTCTCTCCCTCCCTCCATTCTTTTATTCTTATTTTTCTTTCTCTTCCCACATTTCTTCTTTTCTTCTTTCTATATTCCTTTCTTCTTTTTTCTTTCATTTTTCTTTTTCTTTCTTCCTTTCTTCCTTTCTTTTTCTTCTTTTTTTCTCCCTCCCTCTCTTCTTTCTTTTTCTTTCTTCCTTTTCTTTCTCCTCCTTTTTTCTTTCTTCCTTTCTTCCTTCTTTACATCCTTCCTTTCATTCTCTTTCTTCCTTTCTTTTTCTTTCCTTTTTTCTTTCTCTTTCTCTCCACCCCTTCTTTCTTCTTTCTTTATTTCTTTTTTCTCTTCCTTTCTCTTCTTTCTTTCTTCCTTTCTTTCTCCCTTCCTTTCTTTTTCTTTCTTCCTTCCTTCTTCCTTCCTTTCTTTATTACTTCTTTCTTCCTTTTCTTTCTCCTTTCCTTCCTTTCTTTTTCTTCCTTCTTTCTTTCTTCCTTTCTTCCTTCCTTTTTTCTTCCTTCCTTCCTTCTTTCTTCCTTTCTTCTTTCCTTTCTTCTTTCCTTTCTTACTCTCTTTCTTCCTTTCTTCTTTTTCTTTTTGTTCCTTTTTCTTTCTTTCTTTCTTTCTTTCTTTCTTTCTTTCTTTCTTTCTTTCTTTCTTTCTTTCTTTCTTTCTTTCTCTTTCTTCTTTCTTTCTTTCTTTCTTTCTTTCTTTCTTTCTTTCTTTCTCTTTCTTCTTTCTTCCTTCCTCTCTTCCTTATTCTTCCTTCCTTCATTTCTTCTTTCTTTCTTTTTATTAAATACTTTCCAGTGTTCATCATCATCTGTGTCATTATTAATGTCACCAGCGCCATCCCCAACGATCTCATGGCCTTCGCCACCCGTCATCATGTTCACCATCATTAGAATTAACACCTCCTCTATGGCAGATTTACAAAATTTAATTTTTTTTCCATTATAAATAGAATTATTTCTTCCTGTTTGATTTGAAAGGCGATCAATGCTTCCGATAAGTTTTCAAGACAATTTTGTGACTGTGAAAAAAAATTTTTTAAATTGTCTTATGAACAACCTTGTAAATCAAACACTGCCAAAAAATACATTTCTGTGTTAGCAGGAAATAGAGAATGGATCATTTCTGGGATGTTCGTAAATCTAGGTAAAAATCAAAGAACATTCTAGAAGGATTCTTTTTCACTCAGCCAAAAGTATGGGGTTGGTCGCTGATAACAGACCCGGGGAACGTGTAAAATTACAGGTTTTCGAGAAAGGAGAGTTGGAGCTGTAGTAGAAAAATGTGGATTCTTTTTTTTTTAATCTCTGAAGCATCAATTTTTTTAAGCAAAGACATTTTGAGAGCAGTAACAGTAGCACAGTGGTAGAGCTTTTATCTTGCAAACGGCTGAGCCAGAAAGACTTGGGTTTGATCCCCGGCATCCCACATGGTCCCCCAAACCAGGAGCGATTTTTGAGCGCAGAGCCAGGAGTAACCCCTGAGCGCCACCGGGTGTGGCCCAAAAACAAAACAAAAAGAACCAAACCAAAAAAAAAATCTAAATAAATCTGCCACCTATATTTATAAATCTACCATCTATTTTACAAATCTATATATTTACCTATAAATAAATCTATATAAAATGGATGAATATCTATAAATTTGTATAAATCTAAATAAATGTTCTGCCTATATTTATCATTCGGGTAGTTTGTAAATCTGCCACCTATTTATATAAATCTAAAATATTATATATAATATATATAATATATATTATATTATATATAATTATATATTATATATTATATAATTATATATTATATTATATAATTATATATTATATCATATATTATATATTATATAATTATATTATATATTATATATTATATTATATATAATAATATATAATATATAATATTATATAATTATATATTATATATAATATATATAAATATATATTTATATATTTGAATGTATTTTATGGGAGACAAAATTCTTTTGACCTCCTTTCTGTGCTTCGGAGCCTCTTAGGATCAAGAGATGCCAGATAAAACAAAACAGTGCCAGGCAGGGACCAAGGCTAATCGAAATGCAATCCGAGGTCCAACTGTCAAACCCAGTCATTTGCAGATCAACAGAATTAAAGAAAGAGGAAATGATTTCTAAATATATATCACCCGGCCCAATAGCTGTGAAATAGAATTTCAATATATTTTATTAGTTTTGCGGTCCTATCAGCCAGCCGCGTCCTCAGGCCCTTGGGGGACATGAGCCTAAAATTTCATAGAGAAAAAAAATGTGATTAATTCTGCCTTTTCTATAAAATCTATATAATTTTTTTTTTGGTTTCGTCTGCCTCTAGTCCTTGTATACGTTGAATATGTCTTATTTATTATATAAGATATATTAATTATGCAAAATATATGTTCATCTTATTATGTTTTATTTATTCTATTGAATAATCTGATAGTATAGTTTGCATGAATATATAATAATACAATAAAATATTATATTTTATATGCAATGCTATATTATGTTATGTCATATGTCATGTCATGTCATACTATACTAAACTATGTTATGTTATGTTATGTTATGATAGTATGTTATGTTATGTTATATTTTAATGTCATGTAATGTTATATTATATTAATAATATTACATCATATTATTATTTATATTGATGATAATATATACATTTTTAACCAGTTATGTTTGGTTCCTCTGCTGCTGCATTTCAGGGCATTGCAGGATTTAATCTGGCAACAGACTCTAGACTTATGTATATAAATATACATAATTAGTATATATAATTACATATTTATTAATATATTATACATTTATATATGATTAATATGACTAATCATAATGTTTTTCTTTTTTTAGGAAGGAAGGAATGAAGGAAGACTGGAGGGAGGAAGGGAGAAAGGAAGGAAGGAAGGAAGGAAGGAAGGATGGAAGGAAGGAAGGAAGGAAGGAAGGAAGGAAAGAAGAAAGGGAGAAAGAAAGAAAGAAAGAAAGGAAGAAAAGAAGGAAGGGAGGAAGAAAGGAAGGAAGAAAAGAAGGCAGGAAGGAAGAAAAGAAGGAAGCAAAGGAAGAAATAAAGAAAGGAAAGAAGGAAGGAGGGAACGAAGGAAGGGAGGGAGGGAGGAAGAAAAGAAGGAAAGAAGGAAGGGAGGAAGAAAGGAAGGAAGAAAAGAAAGAAGGAAGGGAAGGAAGAAATGAAGAAAAAAGAAGGAAGGAAGAAAAGAAGAAAGGGAGGAAGAAAGGAAAGAAGGAAAGGAGGAAAAAAGGAAGGAAGGAGGGAAGGAAGGAACGAAGAAAGAGAGGAGGAAAGGAAGAAAGGAAAGAAAGAAGGGAGGAAGAAAGAAAGAAAGAAAAGAAGGAAAGAAGGAAGGGAGGAAGAAAAGAAGGAAAGAAGGAAGGGAGGAAGAAAGAAAGGAAGAAAAGAAGAAAAGAAGGAAGGAAGAAAGAAAGGAAGAAAAAAAGGAAAGAAGAAAGGGAGGAAGAAAGGAAGGAAGAAAAGAAGGAAAGAAGGAAGGGAAGGAAGATATGAAGAAAGGAAAGAAGGAAGGGAAGGAAGATATGAAGAAAGGAAAGAAGGAAGAAGGGAAGGAAGGAAGAAAAAAGGGAGAAAGAAAGGAAGAAAGGAAATAAGGAAGGGAGGAAGAAAGGAAGGAAGGAAAAAAGAAGGGAAGGGCAGAAGGAGTGATTAATCATAATCAATATCCTATATTAGTACATTGATATTTAATTTTTATTATATATTTATCTTGATTTTGATGCAGCCCAATTTTAAAGGACAGAAGCCCTATTTTCTTCAACATTTAATCTGATTAAATATCAGTGATAGCTCTCAGCATGCTTATAGCTCCCAGGGTCCAACTTCAGGCAATGGACAGGGTCCCTGGAGCACTGTCAGGAGTGATTGATTTCCCAAAGTGCAGAGCCAGGAGTAAGCCCTGAGTACCAAAACCGAAGATAAAAAATAAATAAAAATTATAGCACAAATAAAAAATGTTGTGAATTCCAGATTTTTCCAGGTGCCCCAGAGGAAAATATGGAGTCTTCAAGAGGTGGAAATGAGACTTTTCGTGTCTTCTTTTTTATATTTCTTTTCTTTTCTATTTTTTCTTGTTTTTCCCTTTTTTCTTTCCTTTCTTATTTCTTCTTATTTTGATTTTTTATTAAAACATCATGCATCCACGGTTGTTTATAATACAAGTCCCCCCACCCCAGATAAAGCTGTTCCGGATAAAGTTATTTCCTTGTCTTCTGTTCCTTTCCTTTTTCTCTTCTATTATTTTTGTCATTTTCTTTTTTCTTTTCTTGTTTTTCTTTTTTTCTTTTTCTTATTTTTTATTTATTTTAGTTTTTATTTTTTCTTGAATTTTCTTGTCTGGTTTTTATTTTGTCTTGTCCTTTCTTATCTTCTTTTCTTTTTCTCTTCTCCCCCTTTCTTTTCTTTTTCTTTTCTTTTCTTTTTCTTTTCATGAATTTTCATGTTTTCTTTTTATTTTTTTTCTTTTCTATTCTTTTAGGTTTTCTTTTTTCTTTTCTTTCTCATTTCTTCTTATCTTGTCTCACTTTTATCGGTGTTTTCTCCTCTTTTTTCTCTTTCTTTTCTTTTTCTTTTGTCTTTTCCTTTATTTTTTCCCCTTTACTTTTTTCTCCCCTCTCTTCCCTTCCCCTCCCCTCCCCTTCCCTTCTATTCTTTGCACTAACCGCTCCTAGAAAACTGGAAATTTCGGGGATCAAACCTGGGTCACCCACATTCAAAGCAAACGCCCTCCCTGCTGTCCCAGCAGTCCAGTCAAAGGTTAATATTTCTTTTTTTCTTTTTTCTTTCTTTCTTTTTTTTTTTTTAAAGTTTGATAACTCTAAGCAGATGGAAAGGTCTGCTCTAAGACAGTTCTCTTCAAAGGGGACAGAAAAATTCAGGGCTGCCTTCAACGGGCAGAAAGAGAGGGTAGATTTGTAAGGCCATCCCCTGGACACTGAAAATGCCTGGAACCTGATATATAAAAACAAATACACCCTGTCTGTGATTTCAGATCAGAGCAAACGTCGCCACTTAGGTGGATTGGTCTCTGAGCTATGACAAGTGACGCGATTGAAGTGCAAATAGGAGAAACCCGGAGAAGTTTCTTGATTCCTCTGAGCATTGTAAGATTTTTAATATTCAACATCTGTCTCAACTCCCAGCTGCTCGAGTGGCTCGCCTCCAAACCAGAGAGGCCTTGAGAGAGAGACAAGTGGATGAAATCTCAGAGTAGCAGAGGACGAAGAGGGTGTTGATTTTATTTTATTTATTTAGTTTTATCACAGAATAGAGAGAGTCAGCCTTCCTCCTCTTCAATCGGCTCTTTTCCGGCCAAGTCATTCTGAAAAAAACTTGAATTTCTGCCCCTTTAGGTGGGAAATCATTAATATAAGAAGCTGTTTTCTTTTCCTTCCTTCCTTCCTTCTTCCTTCCTTCCTTCCTTCCTTCCTTCCTTCCTTCCTTCCTTCCTTCCTTCCTTCCTTCCTTCCTTCCTTCCTTCCTTCCTTCCTTCCTTCCTTCCTTCCTTCCTTCCTTCCTTCCTTCCTTCCTTCCTTCCTTCCTTCCTTCCTTCCTTCTTTCTTCCTGAAACAGGAAAGAAGGGGGTTGTTGTTCAGAAGAGGGTAAATTCTCTTGAGTCTGTTCCCAATAAATAAAATAAATAAATAAATAAATAAACAAAATCCTGCAATGCCCTGAAATGCAGCAGCAGAGGAACCAAAAAAACTGGTTAAAGAGGTGAAGGGCTTCTTATTCTGGGAGAAATGCCAAAAAAAAAAAAAAATTAAGTTTGGTTTCATCTCATTTTTGAAATAAATGTGAAAAGTGTGGGGGCAACTTGGTTATTGAGGAAAAAAATAGGGAAAATAGGATTTGGGACTTAGAATAGAAGAATACATTTTTAAAAAAAATCAGAATGTGACTGGAAATCATTAAGCAGCCAGAAGGACTTTGGCCTTCCATGCAAATGACCCGCGTTAGATCCCCGGCAAACCTACTATCTATGGGGCGCCTCAATATAATAACAACAACAAAAAAACTCAGAACTGCCCTCCTTTATAACGTCTCCAAACAGCAAAATAATAATAATAATAATAATAATAAATAATAATAATAATAATAATGTCATTAGATGGAATATTAAGGCTGACGTATGAAATAAACTTAATCAGAATGATTTAGAGCCAGCGTTGTTTCTCCCAGATAGAAAATCAATGTCTGTGGAAAATCAATGCACCTGGGAAAAAAATAAATCACATCTAAAACAAGATCCTCCCTGGTTATTTTATTTTTATTATTTTTATTTTTATTTTTTGTTTTTTGTTTGTTTGTTTATATAAATATGAATATTAAAATATAAATATAAATATAAAAATATATATAAAAAATAAATCACATCTAAAACAAGATCCTCCCTGGTTATTTTATTTTTATTTTTTGTTTTTTGTTTGTTTATATAAATATAAAAATATAAATATAAATATAAAATAAATATAAATATAAATATATATAAAATATATATAAAAATAAAAATATATATAAAAAATAAATCACATCTAAAACAAGATCCTCCCTGGTTATTTTATTTTTATTTTTTTTAGTTTTATTTATTATATGTGGAAAACATTTTTTTTATTTTTTATTTATTTTTTTTTAATTTTTTTAATTTTTAATTATGAGAACAAGGATGCAAAGAAAGAGGACAAGGTAAAGTTACAGTGGAAGGACAATACATAACATAATTCTCAGAAGTCCCCTTGCTGATATCCCAACTTTGAAATTTCATCCAAAGAACATTAAGATTGTAACACACTATAATATTTCTTAGCAGCACACAAGGCAATCTAAAGCCATAAAACTTACATAACTCCTTAAACATTACAGGCATAGCATTTTTTTTTTACATTTCCATATTTATGCATATTAGCTTAAGTTAACCTCAAATCTTAACTGGGTTCTTTATTTATTTTTATTTTTATTTATTATATGTGGAAAATCAATGCACCTGGGGAAAAATAAATCACATCTAAAACAAGATCCTCCCTGGTTATTTTATTTTTATTTATTTTTATTTTTTATTTTTTTGTTTTGTTTGTTTTTTTGGGTCACACCCGGCAGAGCTCAGGGGTTCCTCCTGGCTCTGCGCTCAGAAATTGCCCCCAGCAGGCTCAGGGGTCCATATGGGATGCCGGGATTCGAACCACCGTCCTTCTGCATGCAAGGCAAACGACTTACGTCCATGCTCTCTCTCCGGCCCCATATTTCTATGTTTATTAATTATTTATTAAATACATTTTTATGTAAAAGATATTTATTTTGGATTTAGCCAGAGGTCTCCTGCTAAAACATGAAACTACAATATTAGCTTTTAAAAATTAGAGATTTATTTTTCCCTCCAGTAACTAACTCAGTTCTAAGCAGAAGGCAAATCTAGATTCCTTGCACCGTCTGTGTCTATGACATTTGAGAACCTTGTCATCAATTTACCAACGAATGCACAAAGTCAACACAAGTAATCAATGCGTTCAGACCATCACCCTGCTCTTGAAAAGCACCAGTAATTAGAGATGAAATTGAGACCCGCGTGGAAGCAATTATCGATTCCAATTCCGCTCGGCTGGCTCCCTCTTTGAAATTTTAATTCATGCATTTATCGTAAACAAATCATTTTTGGTGAATAAATAGACCTATTAGAAATACATACAAATATAATATCAATGAATTCATTTATGAGTACATTTATAAAGCTGTTTATATATAAACTGTTTACCAAGGGTTTATTTATTTGTGTGTGTGAGTTCTTTTTTAGGTAGTTGGTGCTTTGCAGAATCTCTTTTCAATTCATAAATAAATTCATTATATTTTTCAAATTTATAATTCATTTTATATTTAAAAATATATTTAAATACATATATTTATAAATAATAAATATAAATCATATATATATAAATTACAACAATATCATAATATAAATATTTTAATAAGAATCTATTTATACTATATATTTATATTATATATATTTGTAGTAAAATTATGCTAATTTTATGATAATATGAATCATATACATGATATATAATATAAATAATATATAACATATCTATTTTATTTATTTACAATATATGGAAATAATATGACAAATAAAACTCATAATTTTAATATGAATTTATTTATACTATATATATTTGCAGTAATATATATGCTATGCAATATAAATAATATAAAATAAATTTATAATAAATAATTTTTACTTATTTAATTTATTTTAAATTCAATTTATTTTAAACTAATTATTTAATTTACACATTTCTATTAGTTTTATATATATTTATATATATTATTTATATTTATATATATTTATATATTAAATTTATATATAGATTTATATATATTTATATATTAAAATTATTATATACTAGACAGAGCATTTATTTGGACACAAAATCATGGACTAGGTCCCAGATTGTGGAATCAGAAATCAGTACCAGTGGCCCCCGCCCAGTTCTAAAAACTTCCCCCTGCGATGTAAGATGATTTCACGTATCACTTTAAATTGAGGAGAAATTTCCAGAGAAACTCGTTTCTGTGGGAAGCTCTCCCAGGATATTTCTTCGGCGCACAACCAGATTTCCGGGTGTAGTTCCATTCACCATCTGTAGGGGGAGCAAAGAGAGGAGGGGAAAAAAAAGATGGAACTGCCTTAGATTTTGAGAAGTTTCTTTTTCTACTCACCATCTGCAAGAGAAGCAAAGAGAGGAGGGAAAAAAAAGATGGAACTGCCTCTGATTTTGAGAAGTTTCTTTCTCTAAAATTAGAAAGTGGGGCTGTGCAGAGATTCCCCCAAAAGGAATTTCTTTTGCAAATTTTTTTGCAAACCTTTTGCAAAACAGGAGCCAGAGCATGGCAGTGAGTTCCCCAGAACAGAACCACTGGGTACGTCCCCTCTCCCCAATAAATAAAAACAGTAATATATAATTTGGCTTTTTTTTTTCTTTCTTTTTTTGCCCTTAAACTTCTCTGCTTCCATGCAAGGTAGATGTCATGGTTTTGGCTGTGGAGATCACAGAACACAAACATACATAAACACACACACACAGAGACACAGACCTGGATGCTTTGGGTTAAAAATTACACCGGCACTAGGTTACTCAAGTACCACATTACTCATTGAACTCAAGTAACTATTGCTCGAGTATCACATTACTCAAGTATCTATTACTTGACTTTGCCAGAACACCAAGATCAGCCAAAGATCCCTCACCCTGATATATAACTGTCTCCTTTCTTCGAACACCCACGAACTTTTGTCGACTCTCGACACACAGTTGTGTTAGGGAGCTCTGATACAGGCCTTTGTTTCTTGGACAACTGGTCGACCTCCAAAATTCACTCTAGCAAACTTGAAGTCTGTGTGTGAGTCAATCCAAGGAAGGTGGAAATGATCCTGGGACCATGTTGGTCAATCCAAGGAAGGTGGAAATGATCCTGGGGCCATGTTGGTCAATCCAAGGAAGGTGGAAATGATCCTGGGGCCATGTTGGTCAATCCAAGGAAGGTGGAAATGATCCTGGGGCCATGTTGGTCAATCCAAGGGAGGTGGAAATGATCCTGGGGCCATGTTGGTCAATCCAAGGAAGGTGGAAATGATCCTGGGGCCATGTTGGTCAATCCAAGGAAGGTGGAAATGATCCTGGGGTCATGTTGGTCAATCCAAGGAAGGTGGAAATGATCCTGGGGCCATGTTGGTCAATCCAAGGAAAGTGGAAATGATCCTGGGGCCATGTTGGTCTGAAGGGGTTGTGTAGACTTGTTGTGTAGACTTCCCAACAAAAGAACATTCTAGATCTTGGAACACTCAGCAATGCTCTAAAGACTTCTCTCCAGGAATCCCTCAAATGTTCACCTTGTGTCTTTATTATCTTTCCAATTTCTCAATTTCTTGACCCTTTTTGGGGAGTCCTTTTTTGGGGGGAAAGAACTTTTTTTTCCCCAAGCTTTTTAGTCTTAGTCTCTTCAAAATCCTATTCCAATTTTTCTAATTTTTGTTTCTGTCAACGAAACCTTTTCACTTCACCAATGTGTTGTGGAGTAGAGCTGAGAGTTGATAAATTATTTATTGCTAGCAGAAGATTAAAATATTAGCATTTATTCGCCAATCTCACTCCTTAGAGCCTCTTCTTGTACATAAGAGTGTTTCCATGAGATTGAGGGAAATTTTGTATGATGTATATCACTTATTTTTGGACCTTGTTTACTGGACTTTTAATTCTGACTCTAGACCTATCAAATCTCACCCACTTGGAGATTTATTCTGGTAGAAGGAACAGAAAATTATCATTGCTGAAAAGAGCTTTGCGTTTGGGACAAGTTGGGAATTTTCAGCAGTATATTTTCTTCCACCATATCTCCTAATTTTTTTTCTCTCTCTACTGGAAATTCATATTGCTGACTCACATGATGGTTGGAATTTTTTTTTCTAGTGTCAATTTGGAAAGCTTGCAAGTGTATTGGGAATAGCTTAACCATTTTGGTTAATGTTCATTGAAAAATTAATATTTCATGATTCAATTATAAAGATTGTCTCCTTTCTTATAACACCCATGAAATTTTGTCTACTTTAAAAATATTTGTAATATTCAATTGTAATAGAATATTTAATTTTAATAAAACTATACATTCTATATATGTTGATATAGTATTTATTGTATATCTATATGATTTATATTAATATAAATTTTTAGATTTATAATCCATTGAAATAAAATATTACATTTCTAAAAGGATGGATTCTATTATTCTATTATCGAGACATTTTAGATTGCTTTTTCACATGGTTATAGCCACAAATATTTGCTATATATAACGTGACTTGATCTCAATAGAATTCAGTCTATCTTTTTGGGGGGATTCTATATCTTATTGTGTTGGCCTTAATCACCAAAAATTACTCTCTTAGTGTAAGAAGGAATATTTTCCATTTCAAAGTAAGTCTGCTTTTTCTCCTCAGGTGTCTTCCATGAAATATGACGGTGCACCATCTTTAGGATAATATTCAATAAAATCTATGTTCCTACATAGATGTGCAGATTTATTGAACAATTTAAGAATTTCCTCTCTCCAGTAAGATCTGGAAGGTAAAAGTGATGAGGTCACGAGCCAAGGTCATGATCCACAAATTGAAGACACAACAATGAGAAAGAAATTTCCATTGAAATTTTGTATTACTAATGCCCAGGAAGATGTTGATTTTCTAGATACTTATTTCTATATTCAAGATAGACACAATATATTCATATTAAATATACTAAAATTGAGTTAATTCTACTATATTGCACATTGATATAATATACCAAATATTAATCATATATAAAATATATCAATATACTTAATTAAAATCATATTAAATATATAAATATATTTCATATATTAAATATAGAATATTTATATTATATATAAATATATGATGTCATATGTTTATATTGATATATACTATGTAACGGTTACATATAAATATATGTCATATGTAAGACTTATATATCAAAGTATTTGGTACATAAAATAAAACATAACTGTTTTATATACATAAGATATAAGGATTATAGATATAAAAATATTTATAATAGTTATAGATAATATATTCTATATAGATAATATACAATATCGAAGGGTTATAATTTTTTACCTGGGGAGAAGAGAAGATTCATTTGAGTTTCTCCCTTTTCTTTGTTTTTTGTGGAGCTCAAAATGCAGGGAAATCACAGAATTGGTGACATTTGTAATGTTCAATTCCTGAATAAATAAAGCTTAAAAATACATTTTCATCTGCATTTTTCGCAGTAGGAGACTCCCCATATTTATTTTAATATCAGTTTAGATATTTCCTTTTCTCTAGAATTTTTTTCCTTATAGATTTCTCTCTCTATTTGGAGGTGAAACATATTTTTGTTTTTATTAAAGTTAGATTTGTAAATATTGGGAAGCAGGCTTGACTTTAGTTTTGATTCCGTTGACTGTGTCCTTCAGAGATGCAAAAATATACTTATTTTTATAAAGATCAGACTATTGATTTATTGCTTCTCTGAAGGGCCAAGTTCTATTGTCTGAAATAAAAAATAATTGTTTCACATTTGGATAAACCTTTCTCCTGTGTCCTCCTGCTCCTGAATTTTATTTATTTTTAATTTCTGTAGCAACTTTAGACTTTAAAAGGTATAAAATCTTTCTTTAGTCAGCTTGGAAGTAACTCATGGTTGAATTTCTTTGCTCTCATATAGATTTTTAGGATGTTTCCCCCAAAAAAGCATTTGTTGAAAAGGGAATTATTTCCAATGAATATGTATTAACTTGAATTTTCTACCTCTGTCCTATTTTTGTATTTTCTGACAGAGTGACTCATTTGTTTACTGAAGTTACTTTTTTGTTGACTTTACTTCTTTACTGACTTTATTTCTTTTTTTTTTTTTTTTTTGTGGTTTTTGGGTCACACCCGGCAGTGCTCAGGGGTTATTCCTGGCTCCATGCTCAGAAATTGCTCCTGGCAGGCACGGGAGACCATATGGGACGCCGGGATTCGAACCAATGACCTTCTGCATGAAAGGCAAACGCCTTACCTCCATGCTATCTCTCTGGCCCCTGACTTTATTTCTTTATTGTCAATGTTCTGTAAGAGGCAGAGGGGGTACGTTTTATGCCACTGACAATGGAGAGATTGATTAACTTAAGAAATAAATATTTATCTTATCAAAGATTAATGTAGGCAATCTCTCAAAATCACTCTTTAAGTTGCCCTTATATAAAAAATTAAAAAAAGCATATTAAGTAAAAACGCAAGGCAGATTTTCTAACAGACTCAAGAAAATCATTCATTCAGGTAAACTGAAGATTTTATCTGTATAAAACATTGATATATCAAATACCTTAAAATATCAAATTGTTCATGGTTGAGTTTTGGTCATAGAATGTCCAACACCCTTCATCAGGACACATTTCTCAACACCAATGACTCAGTTTCCCTCCCACCCTTTCCCTTGACTGCCTCTGGGACTGACCACCACCTCCTCTTCCTCCTCTTCCTCTGCCTCCTCCTTCTTCCTTCTTCTTCTTCTTCCTCCTCCTCCTCCTCCTCCTCCTCCTCCTCCTCCTCCTCCTCCTTCTTCTTCTTCTTCTTCTTCTTCTTCTTCTTCTTCTTCTTCTTCTTCTTCTTCTTCTTCTTCCTCCTCCCTGTTCATCTTTCTCCTCCTTCTCTTCCTCCTTCTCCTCTTTCTCTTTCTTTTCTTCTTTCTTCTTCTCCCCCTTCTCTTCTGCTTCCTCCTCTTTCTCTTTCTTCTTTTCTTTATTCTTTTATCTTCTTTTTTTCTCTGTCTCTTCCCCCTCCTCTTCGCTCTTCTCCTCCTCCTCTTTCCCCATCTTCTTTCTTTTTCTGTTTCTCTTTATATTTCTCTCAAACTCTTCCTTTTTGACATTGAAGCTTGCATATTTGGATTTTTTGTAAAGCGCAGAAACATCAGCGTAGAAAGTCTTCAGAACTCAGTATAAGACAGACAGCCAGAGACAAATATCCTTCACCTGTTCCTTTCTGTTGGAATCTGGTTCTGCAAATCTATTGGAATGTCTGGCTATTGGCACCAGTCGGTCTGTTTTCTTGGCACGAGTGCTTGTTTGCTTTGTAAATGAAGGTGACTGGTATTTACCTTTGAAATTTACCCCATGTTTACCTTTGCTGATGTTTTAGTGACAGAGACTCTGGCCACAATCGACTGTCCAAATATTAATTGTCCGATTAAAAATAAATACATTTCTGTACAACCTCATGGTTCACCTGAGGTAACACTATGCCTCGGAGGAGTGTTGATTCCTAAAAAACCTGCTCCTGCGCAAATAAACCAGTGTATGTGTATTTTTCTTATATTTTTTCTAGTGTAGTGTGAAGTCTTCGTGGACCATTTTACACAGGTACTTCTTAGCAATAAGGAGAGGAGACAGAAAGGCATTCTCCACAGAGGGTCAAATATTTGCTCTACACCTAAGTTCTGGAGTGGAAAACAAATTTGTTCACATCTGGAGTAATAGCACAGCAGGGAGGGCGCTTTCCTTATATGCATCCAATGTGGGTTTGATCCCCCCCAGCATCCTCAGGGTCCCCTGAACATAAACAGGAGTGAATTTCGTTCACAGATCCAGGAGTAACCCCTGAGCATCGCTGGGTTTGCCTTCCAAGAGAAAAAAAATGCATTCATTATATTATTCTAGAAGTCCTACTCCATGGGGCCGGAGCGATAGCTCAGTGGTAGGGAGTTGGCCTTGCACACGGCTGAGCCATGACAAACCTTGGTTCGATCGCTGGCATCCCAAGCCAGGCGCTATTTATGAGCACAGAGCCAGGAGTAACCCCTGAGCATCACCAGGTATGGCCCCAAAACCAAAAAAATAAAATAGAAGTTCTTTTCCAGAAAAGCATTATTTGCACAGAGTAGTATTTACTACTACAAAGTTCTCTGTTCAAACAGAAGGTCAACTTGTGACTACCCTGTTCAGAAAAAATGAGCAGTATATAATCTAAAAAAAAGACAAGCATACTAATTTGCAAAATTTCCATCCAATTCTTTATTTTCTTCTTTTTTTGGGGGGGTCACACGCAATCACCCTCAGGAGTTCTGCCTGGCCGTGCACTCAGAAATTGCCCCGTGGAAGGCTCAGGGACTCATATGGAATGCCTGAAATCGAAATAGAACATCTATCTACCTATCTATCATCCATCCATCTACCCACCCATCCACCCACCCATCCATTTATCCATTCACCCACCCATCCACCTATCTATCTATCCATCCATCTATCTGTCATCTATATATCTACCTCTCCCTCCCTCCATCTACCTACCTATCCATCCATCTATCCTTCCATTTATTCAACTATCTATCTACCCACCCACCCATTTACCCACCCACCCACCCATCCATCCACCCACCCACCAATCCATCCATCCACCCACCCATCTCTCTATAAATTCTATCTATCTATCTATCTATCTATCTATCTATCTATCTATCTATCTATCTATCTATCTATCTATCTATCTATCTTTCTATCTATCTATCTTTCTTTCTATCTATCTATCTATCTATCTATCTACCTACCTACCTACCTACCTACCTACCTACCTACCTACTTACCTATCTATCTATCTATCCTCTATCATCTATCTATCATTTATCTATCCATCCTTTTATCTCTCCCAGGCTCCTTTCAATGTAATGTAGTGGCAGGAAAGTCCAGTTCACCGACGTGGCCACGGGGTGGCGATATTTCCCACCGGAAGCAGCGGATTGCTCTCTTTTCTGAAGCTTCTGTTTGTCTCTGTGATTTGCCAAGATTCAAGACAAATCTATCAATCTGTCTTTCTGTCTATCTATCTATCTATCTGTCTATCTATCTATCTATCTATCTATCTATCTATCTATCTGTCTTTCTGTCTATCTATCTATCTATCATCTATCTATCTATCTATCTATCTATCTATCTATCTATCTATCTATCTATCTATCTATCTATCATCTATCTATCTCTACCCTTTTGTTTAATTGGGCCTCTACTTGACTTGTGGTCTTCAGCTGTAAGGAGTTTCTATTCCTTGCCTTGACCCCCAAGCAAGGATAAATATTTTGGTATATTGGGAATGTTGGTCCAAGTGTTTGTCCATAAGATGTTTTTATGGGGCAGAAGAAAAAGAAGAATATTTTCAAGATGCTCAAGAATATTTTCAGGATGGTTTCCCTGTACCACATCCGAGTTCTATCTATTGACACAGTGAGAGCGTTATTAAGAGTAAATGGACTTGATAGGCCTAAAGAGGTAATTACGTGGATCGATTCCTCGAGTCAACACTTGGCATTAGATTTTGGTGAACACGTATCTGTGACATCACAGAGACCAATTTTCCCCCATGGAATTCGTGCCAGAAAACCTTTCTTTGGCATTTGTAAATGAACATTTAGTGTAAATATTTTGTTTTTAATTTTATGCATTTGTTTGTTTGTTTGTTTTTCTCTTGGGGCATACTAGATAGCACACAGGGATTTCTCTATCATTTCTAGTGGATCTGGGGTTTTGGGTTACATCTTAATTTTATAATTAAAAAGACTTCTGTCCTTCATCTCTCAGCATTTTCAAGCAAGGCTATTGAAATCTAAAAACCAACCTAGAATGTATTAGTTCCATAAAGATACTTTTATCTGGAATAGATCTACCCCTAGACTGTGAGTGGATTACATGAGAATGAAACTTGGTGATTTTGGGTTTTTTTGGGTTTTGTTTTGGGTCACACCCGGCGGTGCTCAGGGGTTCCTCCTGACTGTCTGCTCAGAAATAGCTCCTGGCAGGCACTAGGGACCATATGGGACACTGGGATTCGAACCAACCACCTTGGGTCCTGGATCAGCTGCTTGCAAGGCAAATGCCACTGTGCTATCTCTCCGGGCCCAACTTGGTGATTTTGATAGCCTTCAGATTTGACTTTGGAAGCCTTCATATATTACATTTTTCACTATCACTACTGGATTGGATGATTAATCATTAATTATTCACAGTTACACTCTCCAGTCCAGATTTCCAGATTTCCCAGTGTCAGATTAAAACTTGATGCTCAAAAGTTGAGATCAAAGTTTAATCAGCCAATCAAAATAAAAGTGCCTGCTATACTATTCAATTATATGCTATTCAGTTGCAGATAAAAATAGTGTAGAATAATTTATGTTATATCTATCTTTAGTTCATTTTATATCATAGTATCTTTACTTTTATTATATTATCTTTACATTCCCCCATGTCCTGTGTACAAGTCAACCTTCTGTTTGTTCAGAGAACTTTATCAAAATAATGCTCTGTGAAAGGTTAAGTTTTGTTTTGTTTGGTTTGGTTTTTCGGGCCACACCCATTTGATGCTCAGGAGTTACTCCTGGCTAAGTGCTCAGAAATCGCCCTGGCTTGGGTGGACCATATGGGACGCTGGGGGATCGAACCGCGTTCCTTCCTTGGCTAGCGCTTGCAAGGCAGACACCTTACCTCTAGCGCCACCTCGCCGGCCCCAAGTTTTCTAAAATAGTACTTGAGTATATTAAAAAGTTTTCTCTTATGGGGATACACCCAGTGATGCTCAGATGTTACTCCTGGCTCTCTCCTCAGAAATCTGTTTTGTAAATGCTCAGGAATCCTAAATCTTGCTTGTGATTAAAGCCAGGTTGGATGTGTGTAAGGCAAGTACCTTCCCTGCTGTGATGTTACTCCAGCTCTAAATGTTTAAACTAATTGATTTTCCACTCCAAAATTTAGGTGTCAGGACAATATTTGACACTCTTTTAAAGGAATTTTTCATCTCTTTCTTCATGACACTTTCCTGTCATTCTAACTGGAGCATCAATATGGAAGAGCAGTGGTCAAAAACTGGATAGTAGGAATGCTTACAGAAGGCTTATTATTGAAAACGCATACTGAAATAAAAGTTTATTTGCCTTATCCATGCCAAAAATTCTCAAAGTACAGAAGAAAGAAAAAAATATACAAAGAAACTGGCTTACGTGAATGGGACTGGATGATTTTATATCAACACGACTCTAAGGCCCAGATACAACTTAGGTGAGCAAAGGGTGTAACGTTATATATTTCTATTGATCAGAAATGAATATTTGGACAAAGGATATGAACGGAATCTGCCTCCTTAATATATCAGCAGAAGAACCAGTTTCCTTTATTTACAAAAGCAAAAATGAATACAGACACAGGTGCGGTGAAAACACAGTCCTAAGTACCAGCAGAACCTGAAACAAGTCGAGTGAACAGATGACGAATCTTTGACTCTTTCAGTCTCTGTGGTTCTATCTCTTTCTTTGTACCATATGACATTGTTCTTCCAAGATCTTCTCTCTTCTGCCTTTGCGCTTTTAAAAGTTCAAAAGTGCAACACAGTGTCAAAAATTAAAAAAAAAAGGGAATGATTATTTATATATGTATATTTATAGAGAGGAGAAATATCTGCTGTATAGACAAGCAGTAGGGGGTGTGGAAGAAAACTGGGGACATTATTGGCAGGAAATATGCATGGGGGAAGGGTTTTTGACATAGTAGTTTTAAACTCGATGATGAATGCTTTTTTAATCACAAATAAATAAATGAAACAAATCCCAAGTCTTACAAATGCCAATCTTCTATTACATAGTCAAGAGAAAAAAAAGGAATATGTGAATTCTATTCCATCTGCTTGTCTGTTGAAGTGGAATTTTGGGAAAAAAATTTCCAGTTGTATCTAGCTAAGGTGTGTAAGTCCACTGGGGACAACGGTAGAGAGTAGCCAGAATTTCTATTTAAAAGCCACCACTTTCATATGAAATTAGTAAAAATCATACCAAGGAGGCTTTCATTGGTGGGCGTAGTTTAGCAAAGGAAAGCCCGATTTGGAATTGATTTGAGCTGTGTGAGAAAATCAAGACTGCAGTCACTATGCTTTGATCTATGCTGTATATTTCTTCCAGTCAAGGAGTTGTACCACAGCACAAAATAACAGTCCCTTACCACAAATTGGTCCAAAAAAGAGATTGAAAGAAAAGCAGCCGAAGGCATATATTTCCTCTCTCATTGATGAAGTCTTGATTTTACTGACATTTGGATTGTTTGGGGGGGTTTCCAGTTTAGTCATTTCTGCTTTGATCTTTATTTTCTTCCATCTCTATTTTTTTTTTTTTTTTTTGGTTTTTGGTTTTTGGGCCACACCCGGTGATGCTCAGGGGTTCCTCCTGGCTCTCTGCTCAGAAATAGCTCCTGGCAGGCACGGGGGAACCTATGGGACACCGGGATTCGAACCAACCACCTTGGGTCCTGGATCGGCTGCTTGCAAGGCTAACACCGCTGTGCTATCTCTCCAGGCCCTCCATCTCTATATTTATGAACCCTGTTATTAATTATTTCCAATGTTTCAGTTGTGAAATTAAATTATTTACGTCGGTCAGATCGCTAATCCTGATTAATACTTGCAAAGGCATACATTTCTCTCTTACTACCGTTTTTTTTTCTCTGTCCCCCATTTTTTCTTAGTTTTTTTTTTTTGGCCCACACCCAGCAGTTCTCAGGGATTACTCCTGGCTCTGCACTGAGATATTGCTTCTGGCAGATACAGAGACCATATAGGATTCAAGGATTCGAACACCATTGGTCCTGGGTTAGCTGCTTACTGCTATCTCCTTGACCCCTGTCCCCCAAATTTTGAACATTCAGTTTTTCATTCTCATTTTCTTTTCTAAGAATATTTTGATTTCATCTCTAACTCACCGGCTGTTCCAGATTGAGCTGCGTAATATTCAGGTGTTAATTTTTTTCAGTGTCTGTTTGTAGTTAAATTCTAATTTCAGTACATAATATTATTATTATTCTAATAATATTAGAAGGTACTTGATACAATTTCTAGCCTTTTGACTTTTGGGAGGTAGAAATTTTGTGGCCTAGCATGTAACCGGTTTTCAAGCATGTGCCATGTGCATTGGTGAAGAATATATTTTCGTGTTTTGGGGTTGAGAACTATAGATAGATAGATAGATGATAGATAGATAGATAGATAGATAGATAGATAGATAGATAGATAGATTGATAGATAGATAGATAGATAGATTGATTGATAGATAGATAGATAGATAGATAGATAGATAGATAGATAGATAGATAGATAGATAGATAGATAGATAGATAGATAGATAGATAGATAGATGGACACATGGATACATGGATAGATAGATGGATGGATAGATGGATAGGTGGATACATAAATAGATGGATGAATAGATGGTTAGATGAATAGATAGATGGATAGATGGATGGATAGGTGGAAACATAGATGAATGGATGGATAGATGGATCGATGGATGGATGGATGGATGCATAGATGGATGGATGGATGAATAGGTGGATACATAGATAAGTGGATAGATGGATAGATAGATAGATAGATGGATAGATAGATAGACAGGCAGACAGACAGATGGATAGATGGATGGATGGATAGGTGGATACATAGATGTATGGATAGATAGATAGATAGATGATAGATAGATAGATAGATAGATAGATAAATAGATAGATAGATAGATAGATAGATAGATAATGGATGGATGGATAGGTGGATACATAGATGGATGGATGGATGGATGGATGGATGGATAGATAGATAGATAGATAGATAGATAGATAGATAGATAGATAATGGATGGGTGGATAGGTGGATACATGGATGGATGGATGGAGATAGATAGATAGATAGATAGATAGATAATGGATGGATGGATAGGTGAATACATAGATGGATGAATAGATAGATAGATAGATATATAGATAGATAGATAGATAGATGGATGGATAGGTGGATACATGGATGGATGGATGGATAGGTGGATGGATAGATGGCTGGATGGATGAATGGATGGATGAATAGGTGGATACATAGATAGATAGATGGATGGACGGTTGGATAGATAGATGATAGATAGATAGATAGATAGATAGATAGATGTATCTTCCTTTTCTCTGTCCAAAGCCAGTATATTCTTGTTCAGTTTTTAGCACGGTTGACCACTTGAGGAGAACTTTCTGTTGTACCTAATCCTTGACTTTTCCTTTTATAATGTTTTAGCTTAAAGCTTGTTATTTCTGATATTTGTATGGTTACCCCAGCCTTTTTAGTTGGTTTTTGCTTGAATGATTATCCTCCAACCTTTGACATTGAGTCTTCATTTACTATGACTATTCAGAGGAGTTTCCTTCAGAAAGAAAAAAGTTGAATCAAATATATTAGGTACATAGAGACATTGAATCAGGGGCATTTCCACCACCAATGTTGTCCTCTATCCACCCCTGTTCCTAGCATGAATCCCATATTCCTTTCCTTTACCCCCTGGACTGCTAGTATAAGTGTCCAGTGTGACCATGAGTTATGATTCTGATATCGCAATTGGTTTTATTTTGGGAATCATTTTTATAATAGAGTTGCTCTTTCTGAGGTCATATTTTGGGTCCAGGAAATTAGAATAGTCAATTTTTTACCCACCACTGTGACATCATAATTCAGGATTCTGAATTCAGAATGGCCATTACTTGAACCACTGCGATTAGAGTTATGATTCTGACATCACAATTTTATTAATGTGGTGAAACATTTTCAAGACAGAATTCCTCCTTCTGAGGTGTTATTTCTGTTTTCTGAAGTTAGAAATGTCAATGTTAGCCCACCACGGTGGCATCGTAATTCATGATTCAGAATTCCGAATGGACATTAATATTCGAACCACTGATATCATGAGTCATGGTTCTGACATCACAGTTGTCTTAATTTGGTAAGAAAAAAAATTCATAACGAGTTCCTCCTTCTGAGGTCCTATTTCAGGGTTTTGAAATCAGAGATGTTAATTTTAGCCCACCACTGTGACATCATAATTTAATATTCTGAATTAAGAATGGACATTATTTTTGAACCAGTAGGATCATGATTCATGATTCTGAAACCATACTTGGCTTTATTTTGTGAAACATTTTCATTACAGAGTTGCTCATCCTGAGGTCGTATTTTGGGGTTCGGAAAACAGAAATGTCAATTTTAGCCTACCGCTGTGACATCATACTTCATAATTCTAAATTCAGTATGGACATAATTTTTCAAGTCCATGTGATCATGAGTCATGATTCTGACATCACAATTTTATTTTATTTTATTTTATTTTATTTTATTTTATTTTATTTTATTTTATTTTATTTTATTTTATTTTATTTTTTTTTTGGTTTTTGAGCCACACCCGGTAACGCTCAGGGGTTACTCCTGGCTATGCGCTCAGAAGTCGCTCCTGGCTTGGGGGACCATATGGGCCACCGGGGGATCGAACCGCGGTCCGTCCAAGGCTAGCGCAGGCAAGGCAGGCACCTTACCTTTAGCGCCACCGCCCGGCCCCACAATTTTATTTTTTGGTCAAAATTTTTTATGAGACTTCATGCTTCTGTGGTCTGATTTTGGTCCTGGATCGGCTGCTTGCAAGGCAAACGCCGCTGTGCTATCTCTCTGGGCCCTGATCTTTTAATATTCAGTGTTTTAACTATGTCTATGGTTTTTATTCATCACTGAGAGAAGTATGTGCCTTGGGATGCTTTTCTTTCCATCTCTTTCTATGACAAATTTGTGGTAGGGTGTTGTTATTATTTGTTGCAGTGCCGTTCCTTGACTGGAAGAAATATGCAGCAGAGAGCAGGCATTAAGGCAGTCTTAAGGTTTTCACATACCTCAGGGCAATTCATACTGGGGCTTTATTTCATCAAACTGTGCCCACAAATGAAAGTCTCCTTAGTGTGGGTCTCCTAGTTATGTTAACTAGAAACTCTGGTACAGTCTACTGCTATTCCCAAATGACTGACCCACCTCAACTAGATACAACTGAAAAGTTTTTCCAAACTCCACCTCAACAGAGAGGCTGATCCAATAGAATTCACCTATTTTTTCTCTTAACTATGTAATATAAGACAAACAGTTGTAAGACTTGGGATTTTTTGTTCCACGTGATCTCTTTATATGGCAAATTTATGCGTCTGATCCAGTTGTAATACTCCTAGGGATATACCTAGGATCACAAAAATACAACACAAAAAGGCCTTCTGAACCTCAATATTTATTATAGTTCTAATTACAATAGAAAGACTCTGGAGGGCCCGGAGAGATAGCACAGCGGCATTTGCCTTGCAAGCAGCCGATCCAAGACCCAAGGTGGTTGGTTCGAATCCCGGTGTCCCATAGGGTCCCCTGTGCCTGCCAGGAGCTATTTCTGAGCAGACAGCCAGGAGGAACCCCTGAGCACCGCCGGGTGTGGCCCAAAAACCAAAAAAAAAAAAAAAATGTAAGACAGTATTGTTTTTATACCCAGAGATAATAGAGATGAGGACTGAAAGGACCAGTCTATGATATAAATCTTACCACAAAAAGTGGTGAGCTCAGTTAGAGAAATATCTACACTGATAACCCTCATGACAATGGTAGCTAGTGAGAGATATAGAATACCTGTCTCAAATATAGGCAGGCCGTGGGGGAGGAGAGATATAGGGGGCTTTGGTGGTGGTAAGGTTTCATTGGTAAAGGGTGGTTTTGTTTTTCATAACTGAAACCCAATTACAAACATGTTTGTAATCATGGTGCTGAAGTAAATATATTATAAAAAAGTGTTAATCATTAAGTTTAATTTCTAATATGTCTAAAACCCTTTCCTACTAGAAATGTCTCAATTTTCCCTTCTAAACTCCCATATTTTCCAATGCATGTCTATAGAGAAAACATTTCTCTTATATCTCTCTCTATAATATATATATAATAATTTCTTTTTTGTTTTTGACACTGTTGCATTTTTGAACTTTTAAAACCACAAAGGCAGGAGAGATGATATAGGGTATCCGTGTAATACAGAATATAGGGGAGATTGAGAGATATACACACAAACTAAAACAAATATTATCTATTTATTCCTTCTCTTTCTATCAGTCTTCGCTTGACCTGAAGACTCTGTTTTCATTGGCATCTGTCTGTTTGTGCTCCTTTCCACTGGCTTAGTTTGCCTTTGTAAACAAAAGAAACTGGTTCCTTTGCTAATATTTTAATCGGGGAGCCTCTGTCCATATCCTTTGTCCAAATGTTTATTTCTGATCAATAGAAATATATATCAATTTACCCTTATCTCACATTGATTGTAGCTGTGCATTGATATACAAGACTGTGGTCTCATTCAAATAGACTATTTTATTTTTTTGTGTGTATATATTTATATGTACATATATATATTCTTTTTTTCTAGTGTAGTTTGAGATCCTGGCATGAATAAGGCAAATTAACTCTTACTAAAAGATGTATTTCCTAGGACTAGCCTTCTGTGACATTCTGACTAACCAGCTTTTGATCTTTGCTTCTCAATTTGACTCGAATAAGGAGAGAAAGTGTCACCCCTATCCTAGGGAGAAAAGAGATGAGACACACAATCCAAAATGTGTCAACTATTCCCATTACACCTAACTTCTGGAGTGAAAATAAAGTGGTTTAAACATTGGGAAGCTAGAGTGACAACACAACAGGGAGGGTATTTTTCTGTTTGTTTGTTTGTTTGTTTTTGGGCCACACCCGGCGGTGCTCAGGGGTTCCTCCTGGCTGTCTGCTCAGAAATAGCTCCTGGCAGGCACGGGGGACCCTATGGGACACCAGGATTCGAACCAACCATCTTTGGTCCTGGATCGGCTGCTTGCAAGGCAAACGCCACTGTGCTATCTCTCCGGCCCCGGAGGGTATTTTTCTTACACACATCGAATGTGGGTTCGATCACTGACATTCCATTGGGTCCGCTGAGCATTGACACGAATGATTCCTGAGCACAGAGCCAGGAGAAACACTGAGCATCACTGGATGTGCCTCCATTCAAGAAAAAAAAAAAACTTTCAAATTAACAAGTGCTATTTCAGAAAACAGTCCTTGCACAGAACAACATTATTTTGGTGAAGTTCTCAGTACAAACAGAAGGTTAACTTATAGCTAGGACATGCTGAGGAGTAAAGATATAGATAGATAGATAGATAGATAGATAGATAGATAGATAGATAGATAGATAGATAGATAGATAGATAGATAGATAGATAGATAGATAGATAGATATAAAACATAAATTATTTTGTGAGATTGCTTAACATGAGACTGGAGAGATGATACTACTGGGGGAAGAGCACTTGCCTTGCTCTTGGTTGATGCAGTTTCAATATAAGTATTGGACTCATATTCCCTAATCCAAAATGGACAATATCGGTTCTGGAGCAAGGTAGCCATGAAGATTCAGTTATCCAAGACCAACATAAGTGTGAGAAACATAGGATCAGTAGGCGTCCAACCTCATGGTTTTGTGTTCATAAAAACCAACGATTTTTATTCTCAAAAAAAAAATGTTTTTATTCTCATTAAAAACACTCTAGTTGGGGCCAGTGAGGTGGCGCTAGAGGTAAGGTGTCTGCCTTACAAACACTAGCCAAGAAAAGATGGCGACCGCGGTTCGATCCCCCGGGGTCCCATATGGTCCTCCCAAGCCAGGGGCAATTTCTGAGCACTTAGCCAGGAGAAACCTCTGAGCATCAAAAGGGTGTGGCCCAAGTGAATTCCTTTTCGAATGACCCCAATATTTACTGTGCCAGGACAGGAGGAAAAAAAAACAAATACAAAAAAAGCACAAAACCTTGGTTATTTTTTACATAAATATATATATTACCTTTATTTATTATTGTTATTATTATTTTTGATTTACCTATCTATTTTGGTCGATTTTTTTGTTTGGGTGCGATTATTGAAAGTGTTGTCCCCAATTATATTTATTTTTTTTTCTCTCTTTCTTTCTTCTCTTTCGTTATGTGCTATGCCATGTTTTTCAATTCAAGACCATGGCGTGATTTTTGTTTGTTTGTTTTTGTTTTTGTTGGTTTGTTTGTTTTGTCTGTTTTTTGAGGTGCTTATCGATATAGCTGGAGCCCTCACTGGATATTTGACACTTCTTTTGGTACTAGTGGAGTGTTTTACCTTCTTTTTCTCCATCTCCCAAATTGATGATAAGAGCCTTTAGAAGGACTCCGCCCATTTTCGGGGTATTAGACTCTTACCCCAGTTTATCACTTTTCTCTTTTTCAAACAAAACCACGCAACTTGAATTAGTTAGTCCTGCCTCCAGTTAGAGGGGGAAATAAGGGAGGCATCGAGACCAAACAGGTGCAAGACTACTAAGTAGTGGGATGGATACAGAGGGGACCACATATTCTAGCAGCCCTGGGCGTGAGGGAAGAGGATATGGGAGGTAGGACAAAAACGGAGGAGTAGGGAAGACAAACCGGTGATGGGAATCCCCCCTATTTTTTGTAAATATGTACCTAAAATATTATTGTCAACAATATGTAAGCCACTATGATCAAAATAAAAATTATGTTAAAAAAAAAAAAGAACAAAAGTTAAAAAAGTAGAAAAGAGTTCATTTGGAAAACAGTTTAAAAGGAATGGAAGAAAATGTCATTCCTTTTAGCAAACAATTTTTTTCTTAGTGTACAAGTAAATTCTATTGTTTATTTAGTGATGATGCTATGAACAAAAGAAATATAACTTTGTTAAAGAAAAATAATTTTATATCAGTTAATGTACTTTAAATTACTAAATAAATATTCATTAAATAAAAAAAGGGAAATTACATTCAAGGGAGCATCCTTGAGATTTACAGCAGACCCGTCACAAGAAACACTCAAGACCAGAAGGTAGTGGTGGGAAATGTGAAAAAACTCATGAAAAAAAATACTTTACCTAGAATACTGCACACAGGAGAAACTCACTTTCAAGTTTGAAAGAAGTATGCATAGCTTCAGAGGTAAATAACAGCTCAGAAATTTTATAGACTCAAAACAGCCTTAAAAGAAAAACTGAGGGCCCGGAGAGATAGCACAGCGGCGTTTGCCTTGCAAGCAGCTGATCCAGGACCAAAGGTGGTTGGTTCGAATCCCGGTGTCCCATATGGTCCCCCGAGCCTGCCAGGAGCTATATCTGAGAAGACAGCCAGGAGGAACCCCTGAGCACTGCCGGGTGTGGCCCCCCAAAAAAAAAAACAAAACAAAAACAAAAACAAAACTGAAAGGTCTACTTTAAGACAAGAATGACCAACAGACACACCAAGGATCTGCACAAATATGGCATTAAATCCCATGACAATTATCTCTCTCAATGTCAATAAACTAAATGTACCAGTTAAGAGACACAGAGTGGCTAAATGGATTAAAAAAAATTTAATCCGAAACCATCTGTCAGGTGGGGAGGAGTTGTTCATCCAAGCCAACCTCTGGAGCTCAGTCCCTTTCTACAGTTGGGGGCTGGACCATACCATCTGCCAGGTAGGGGGAGAGGCAGTTGATCCAGGCCGACCTGCAAAGCTCAGTCTCTCCAACCCAAACCACCAAATGCGAAGAAATATGGGCAAACTCATGAAGACACTAACAACCGGGGATATGGAGAGTTAATTCTACATCCTAAAATTCTATAGTTTCTATGCTAAAATTCTAACTTCCAAAATTCTATATTATAAAATCTAAGTTTTAAAATTCTAAATTCCATATTCTAAAATTCTAAATTCCATATTCTAAAATTCTAAGTTTCATATTCTAAAATTCTAAGTTCTAAAATTCTATATTATAAAATCTAAATTTTAAAATTCTAAATTCCATATTCTAAAATTCTAACTTCCATATTCTAAAATTCTAAATTCCATATTCAAAAATTCTAAATTCTAAATTCTAAAATTCTAAATTCCATGTGCTAAAATTCTAAATTCCATATTCTAAAATTCTAAATTTCATATTCTAAAATTCTAAGTTCTAAAATTCTATATTATAAAATCTAAATTTTAAAATTCTAAATTCCATATTCTAAAATTCTAACTTCCATATTCTAAAATTCTAAATTCCATATTCTAAAATTCTAAATTCTAAATTCTAAAATTCTAAATTCCATGTGCTAAAATTCTATTTTCTATATTTCAAATTTGAAATTCTAAAATTCTATATTCTATATTCTACAATTCTAACTTCTAAAATTTTTAAATTATAAATTAAAAATTCTAAAATTTTAAATTCCATATTCTAAAATTCTGTGTTCTATATTCTCATATTCTAACTTCTAAAATTCTAAATTCCATATGCTAACATCTAAATTTCATATTCTAAAATTCTAAATTTTATATTCTAAAATTATAAAACCTAAATTCTAAAATTCTCTATTCTATATTCTAAAATTCTAAAACCTAAATTCTAAAATTCTAAATTCTCGATTCTAAAATTCTGCATTTTAATTTCCAAAATTCTAAATTCTGTATTCTAAAAATCTACATTCCAAGTTCAAAAATTCTAAATTCCATATTCTAACATTCTAATTTCCATATTCTTCCATTCTAAATGCTCTAATTCTAAAATCTATATTCCAGAATTCCCATTTCTATATTCTAAAATCTAAGATTCTACATCTAAAAAGGAAATTATATAAGTTCTATTCTAAAATGCGATAAAACAAAATTTGATTTCTAAACTGGAACATTCTAAATTCTAGAGTCTAAACGTCTAAATTCTTACATTCTAAATCCCTACAACTCTAAATTCTAAAATTCTACATTACTTGGTCATGTGGGGGCGCAAGTGTTGGCATCTGCCTGGCCAGTGCCAGCCAAGGACAGACTGTGGTTTCATGATCCTGCATCCCATTTGGTGCCCAAAACACGGAACAATTTCTGAGTCCATAGACCAAGGAATCACTAGCCAACCAGTTCAAGAAATCCATAGATGAACAAATCAACATACTCAAAGAAAAATTTTTACAGAACATGAAATAATCCATACAAATAAAATTAAAGGAAATAAAAAAATGTCTTAGCAATTACACAGCTGGAGAATCACATAGAATAGCTTGAAGAAAAAAAATTCAAATCAAAAATGACAAAGAATTCAATAAGGAAATAAAAGGTAAAGCACTGGAAGAAAGAGTTAGGTGTATAATTAAAAAAGACAAAAGAAATAATCTACGGATTGTAGGTGTACCGGAAGGGGAGAAAATTGGGAAAGGGGAGAACAAGTGGTTAGGAAAATAATAGCAGAAAACATTCCCACAATTTGGAAAGAGGCTTCGGTGCAAATTTAGGAGGTGAAAAGAGTTCCTAATTAAAAAAGAGACCTGTATAAACCAACACCAAGACATAAAGTAATCCCAATGGCAAGAAAAAGAGAGAGAGAGAGAGAGAGAGAGAGAGAGAGAGAGAGAGAGAGAGAGAGAGGAGTAGGATGAACTCCTTAAAGCAATAAGGGAGAGAAAATACCTCAAGTACAAAGGAAGGAACATAAGAATCAAACCAGATCTCCCATTTGAAACCATTCAAGCAAGAAGACAGTGGAATGATATATTTAAACACCTGAATGGAAGAAATTTCCAACCTAGAGTCCACTACACAGGAAAACTCTCATTTATATGGGAGGGAAGACTAAAAACATTCTTAAACAAAAACGAACTTGGATTATTTGCGCAGACAATACCGATGTTAAATGACCTTCTCAGAGATGAATTGCACAATCCAAACTCCCGATTGTAAAATAACCATCCTACCCGATACAATTGCACAACAGCCATCTCTGTTAACAATCTCCTTAAATGCCAATGGACTAAACTCTTCCATTAAAAGACACACAATACAGAGCTGGATTAGAAAACATAAACCAGGGGCCGGAGAGATAGCACAGCGGTGTTTGCCTTGCAAGCAGCCGACCCAGGACCTAAGGTGGTTGGTTCGAACCCCGGCATCCCATATGGTCCCCCGTGCCTGCCAGGAGCTATTTCTGAGCAGATAGCCAGGAGTAACCCCTGAGCACTGCTGGGTGTGGGAAAGAAAGAAAGAAAGAAAGAAAGAAAGAAAGAAAGAAAGAAAGAAAGAAAGAAAGAAAGAAAGAAAGAAAGAAAGAAAGAAAGAAAGAAAGAAAGAAAGAAAGAAAGAAAGAAAGAAAGAAAGAAAGAAAAAAAAAGAAAGAAAGAAGAAAGAAAGAAAGAAAGAAAGAAAGAAAGAAAGAAAGAAAGAAAAAGAAAGAAAGAAAGAAAGAAAGAAAGAAAGAAAGAAAGAAAGAAAGAAAGAAAGAAAGAAAGAAAAAAGAAAGAAAGAAAAAAGAAAGAAAGAAAAAGAAAGAAAGAAAGAAAGAAAGAAAGAAAGAAAGAAAGAAAGAAAGAAAGAAAGAAAGAAAGAAAGAAAGAAAGAAAGAAAGAAAGAAAGAAATAAGAGCCCTAATTGAGAAATTGGAAGAAATAGGGCTAACAGATCTATATAGGGCCCTCCATCCCCAGAAAGCAGAATACACATTCTTCTCAAGTCCGCATGGAACCTTCTCCAGAATAGACCATGTCTTAGGATATAAATATAACTTGTAAAATATCACAAATATAAGGATCATTAGGAGCACGCTATCAGATCACTATGCAACAGAGATCAAACTTGACTGTAAGAAGAAGCGGTAGAGAAAATCCAACTCCTGGAAATTAAACAACATTCTGCTCAACAATAGCTGGATCAAAGAGGAACTCATGGAAGAAATAAAAAGATTCCTTGAGACAAACGATAATGAAGAGACAACTTGTCAAAATATGTAGGACACAGCAAAGGCAGCAAATAGCTGAAAACTCATAGCAATACAGGCCTATGTCAGGAAAGAGGAAAATGACGAAATCAGCTGTTAAAAGAGTCAATTTAAGGAGCTGGAACAACAGCAGCAAAGAGACGCAAACACAACCAGAGGACAAGAAATAATAAAACCTGAGGTTCGAGTTAACGAGTACAAGGTCCTATTAGAGAATGTCCCCAGAATCAGCAAATATAAGGGCAAATAAAATACAGAGAATTAAATGTTGCTACTGAATGTCTTTAATTTGGTGCTAGAATTTTTTCAGGTAAAGTGAGTTTTAATCAAGGCTAGATTGGCCTACAATACAAACATTAGAAGGGAGAAAGGCCAATTAAATGTTAAGGAATCATAATATCAGTATCATAACACGAATCTCAAAAGTATTTCTAAAGGAATAGACCAGTGATCCAAGCAGGGGAGAAGCCTACCAGTGGGCCTTCTGGTGAAATAGTCCTTGGGAATATTCAAAATAACCTTCTGCATTAAGAATATGACATCATAGTGGGTCTTCTGTCCGTCTTTCTATTAGAAATATAGAAATTCCTATTAATGGTGGTAGTCTAGTGGTCTTCTACTAGTATGAAGCTAAAGCTATCTGCCAGAACTGATTTTTCTATTGCGTCCAGGGACCAGCCCTGGTAGGCCTTAAACCAATCAGGTTTACAAGTAAGAAAATCTCTGTGTTTGGGTAAAATTTAAGTTGTGAACAAACATACAAAGAAAACACGTATGATCTTGGTTTGGGTAAAATATGGTATAACCCAACAACTCAAGCCAGGAAAATCACTTTTGTACTTTTGGTCCATTGTTTTTTTTTTTTTTTTTTTTTTTTTGTTTGCTAAGATAGTACAAAAGAGGATGGAAAAAAAAAAAAGAATCTACCAAGGATGTTTTCAGAATGGTTGTCCTGGACCATATCAAGTTCTGTCTGTTGATGTTGCAAGTCAGCCCCTGAAGAGGTTGACTGATGGAGGGATGGAGGATGAGGTCTTTCCCCTCCATCTCGGAGCACGCGACTGCCACCCTGTCTAGCTGACAATTCTGAGGTGAAACAGCAGGTAAACAGCTCGCAGACAGTCAGGCTTGTGGAAATATTAGCTTTATTCGGTGGACAAGACTGAAGTCCAAAAACTCAGCATAAGTTCCAGCCAAAAGCCTCTCGCCTTCCACAGACCCTTGTTTTGTTTTGTTTTGTTTGTTTTGTTTTTGGGCCACACCCATTTGACGCTGAGGGGTTACTCCTGGCTATGTGCTCAGAAATCATCCCTGGCTTGTGGGGACCATATGGGACGCCGGGGGATCGAACCACTGTCCGTCCTATGCTAGCGCTTGCAAGGCAGACACCTTACCTGTAGCGCCACCTTCCCGGCCCCAGACCCTTGTTTTTATCCCCCAGAATCAGGTGCCACCCTAGGGTGGGGGCAGAATGCCAGGTCACACCCTAGGGTAGGGCACAATCACTGGATCAGGGTAGCGTCAGTAACATAATAATCCCCTAAAATATTTACATGTACAAAATATTGACATCGATTTTTATTAAGGGAAATAGACTTTCTAGCTAAAGAAACTATGACCTGTACTGAAGCACTGAAATCAACATTTTACACTTGATTTTGGTAAACAGATTTCTGACATGACAGAGAGAAATTTTTTAATCTACATCAATAGCACTAGGAAATTTTTTCTTTTTTTTTCTTTATTTTATTTTATTTTTTTCTTGGGGGGGCCACACCCGGCAGTGCTCAGGGGTTCCTCCTGGCTGTCTGCTCAGAAATAGCTCCTGGCAGGCACGGGGGACCCTACGGGACACCGGGATTCGAACCAACCACCTTGGGTCCTGGATCGGCTGCTTGCAAGGCAAACGCCGCTGTGCTATCTCTCCGGGCCCAGGAAATTTTTTCTAAATGCATTGCTGAGTAGTCTAATTTACTGTAATTTTTAAATTTTTGTACATTTTTTGGACTACCCCATTAGCAATGAACATTTCTTTCGGCCCTGTGCTCATGGATCGCTCTTGGTGGCCCTGACGTGTAGGACCACACGTTCTTTTATTCCAATACAAAGACTTCTGCCCTTGACTTATATGCCATTCATTAAGGTTTTTGAAATAAAAATACCTACTTTGCGTTAGCTCCATGGAGGTATTTTAATCTCTTTAGGAAACCTCCTTTGTCTGGGGTGTCTTGAATGGGAATAAAAGTTATTTATTTATTTATTTTTATTTAAACACCTTGATTACATACATGATTGTTTTTGGGTTTCAGTCATGTAAAGAACACCACCCATCACCAGTGCAACGTTCCCATCACCAATGTCCCAAGTCTCCCTCCTCCCCACCCGACCCCCGCCTGTACTCCAAGCAGGCTCTCCATTTCCCTCATACATTCTCATTATTAGGACAGTTCAAAATGTAGTTATTTCTCTAACTAAACTCATCACTCTTTGTGGTGAGCTTCCTGAGGTGAGCTGGAACTTCCAGCTCTTTTCTCTTTTGTGTCTGAAAGTTATTATTGCAAGAATGTCTTCCATTTTTCTTAAAACCCATAGATGAGTGAGACCATTCTGTGTTTTTCTCTCTCTCTCTGACTTATTTCACTCAGCATAATAGATTCCATGTACATCCATGTATAGGAAAATTTCATGACTTCATCTCTCCTGACAGCTGCATAATATTCCATCGTGTATATGTACCACAGTTTCTTTAGCCATTCGTCTGTTGAGGGGCATCTTGGTTGTTTCCAGAGTCTTGCTATGGTAAACAGTGCTGCAATGAATATAGGTGTAAGGAAGGGGGTTTTGTATTATATTTTTGTGTTCCTGGGGTATATTTTTAGGAGTGGTATAGCTGGATCTGAACACAAAACGATGAGGTTGGAGGCCTACTGATCCTGTTTGTCATACTTATGCTGGCCTTGGATAACTGAGTCTTATGGCTACCTCGCTCCAGAAACTCTATTCTCCATTTTGGATTAGGGACTGTGAGTTCAATACTAGTTATCGAAGCTGCTTCAGCCAAGAACAAGGCAAATGTTTGTTCCCACAGTAATATTATCTCTCCAGTCACAGATAAAACAATCTCATAAAATAATTTGTTATCATTATCTTTACACTCCAGCATGTCCTATCTATAAATTAACCTTTGCTTTGCACTGAGAACTTTTTCAAAACAAGACTGTTCTGCGCGAGTACTGTTTTCTGAAATAGCACTTGTTTCTTTTGAATGTTTTTTTTTTTCTTTCATGGAGGCACAGTCAATGATACTCAAGATTTCTCCTGGGTTTGTATTTAGGGATTATTTCTGTCAATGCTCAGCTGAGCGATGGAATGCCAGCGATGGACCCCACATTGGATTTGTTTAGGAAAGCTCCCTCTCTGCTGTCTCGTCACTCCAGCCCCCAATGTTAAATCTACCTTGTTTTTCACTCAGAAGTTAGGTGTAATGTGAGTATTTGACAATTTTTTTAGATTGTGTTTCTCATCTCTAACTTCTTCACAGGAGAGGGGTGTCACTTTCTGTCTTTCTTATTAGAGTCAATATTGAGAAGCAAAGATCAAAAGCTCAGTCGTCGGCATGTTACAGAAGGCTAGCTTTAGGAAACAGGTCCATGAGTAATAGTTAATCTGCCTTATTCATGCCAGGACCTCAATCTACACTAGAAGGAAAAAAATATATACACAAATAAACTGGTTTATGTAAATGGGACCATTTCATATCAACATGACTCAAATGCACAACTCCAATGGATGTCAGATAAGGGTAAAATGATCTATATATTTCTATTGATCAGAAATGAATATTTGGACAAAGGATTTGGACAGAGGATCCCTGATTAAAATATTAGCAAAGGAACCAGTTTCCTTCATTTACAGAAGCAAACCAGGTCAATGGAAAGGAACACAGACAGATGTGCCAATGAAAACAGAGCCCTCAGGTCCAGCAGAAACTGACAGAAACAGAAGGAATAGATGATGAATCTTTGATTTTGTCAGATTTTATGTGTATCTCTCTCAATCTTCCCTATTATATGTATTATACATATATAGAGAAGAGAAATATTTTCTCTATAGTCAGGCATTGGAAAATGTGGGAGGGAAAATGGGGCCATTGGTGGCAGGAAAGATGCAGTGAGGAAGGGTTTGGTCATAGTAGAACTTAAACTCAATGATGAACAGATTTTTTTTATCATATCTTTACTATTTTTTACATATTTTTACATTTTTTTATTTATATTTTTATTTCTTTACATATTTTTAGCACCATGATTAAAAACATGTTTGTAATTGGGTTTCAGTTATAAAAACCAACATTGTCATTTGCCACCGGAACCTTCCCACCACCAATGTCCCCCATATCCCTCCTTCCCCAATGCCTGCCTGTATTCGAGATAGGTATTCTAGTTTTCTCACTAGCTATCATTGTCCACAAAGTTGGCAGTGTAGATATTTCTTTAATCTCACCACGCTTTAAGGTAAGCTTCATACCATGTGCCAGTCCTTCCAGCCCTCATCTCTATTGTCTCTGGGTATTCTTACAATACTGTCTTTTACGTTTTTTTAAAGCATACAGATGAGTGAGTCCATTCTGTTTCTATCTATCTCCCTCTGACTCATTTCACTCAGCATAATAGTTTCCATGCCCATCCATGTATAGGAAAATTTCATGACTTCAGCTCTCCTGACGGCTGCATATACATTGGGTATGTATATCAAAGTTTCTTTAGTCATTCATCTGTTGAAGGGCATCTTCGTTGTTTCCGCAGTCTGCCTAGTGTCATTAGAGCTATAATGAATATAGAGGTGCAGAAGGCCTTTTTTTGTGTTGTGTTTTTGTGTTCCCTGGGTATATCCCTAGGAGCAGGACAGCTGGATCATATGGGATAAACAGATTTGTAATCATAAATTAATTAATTAAATAGATAAATGAAAAAATTCGAAGCCTTACAACTTCCTGAATATTAAGTCCATTGGGATTAGCAGTAGACATTAGCAGAGTTTATATTTAAAAGCCACTGGTTTCTTTTATACTTGCCCAAGTGAACCCACATATAGGAGCCTTTTTTTATGGGCGTAGTTTAGCAGAGAAAACACCCAAATTCAGAGGCTAGAAATTGCATCAACTATCTTATATCATCATGCATTGAAATTAGAAGTCAACTACAAACATACACAGAAAAAAAAAAAGAAAAATAACACCTGGAAATTTTACAGGTCACTATGGAACTACCAGTCAGAGATGAAATCAAAGAGGCAATCCAAAGATTCCTAGAAACAAATGACAATGAAGACATGAATGATAAGAAATGTGGAACACAGGAAAAAAACAAACAGTATAAGGAAGAAATTTATCTCTTTTCAGGTATTCGTCAGGGATGCAGGAAAAAAAAACCTACATAAATAAATTAATGTCTCAGCTTAAAAATTGTAAAATGATCAACAACAGATGTCATAAATAAGGAGATGAAAGAAAATAAAGTTCAGAGGAGAAATTAATAAAATAGGAAGTCCCCCAAATCCAAATATTAATGAAATCAAGATTTAGTTCTTTGAAAAATAAAGAAGACCTATAAACCAATATTATAGACTCAAAATAAAAGTAAAAAGACAGAAATTAAATCAAATTAGAAATGTAAAGGAGGCGATTACTATGGATATCTTAAAGATTGAATGGGTGATCAGGGATTATCTCGAGAAACTTTATGCCACAAAACAGGAGAACTTTGAAAGAATGGAGAAATTCTTGGTGAAGAAATTTCATAAAGAAAAATGTAGCCCAATATTGTTGATAAACACAGATGCAGCTTTCCAACCAAATTCTATCAAGTAGGATTCAAGGATTCATCAAGAAGGTCATACACCATGATGAATAGTTTCATTTCTGAGATGCAGGATGCAAAAAAAAAAAAATCAGATGAGGGGCCCGGAGAGATAGCACAGCGGTGTTTGCCTTGCAAGCAGCCGATCCAGGACCAAAGGTGGTTGGTTCGAATCCCGGTGTCCCATAGGGTCCCCCGTGCCTGCCAGGAGCTATTTCTGAGCAGACAGCCAGGAGGAACCTCTGAGCAACGCCGGGTGTGGCCCAAAAACCAAAACCAAAAAAAAAAAAAAAAATCAGATGCAAAAACTAACACACAGGATCCATACTATGCACATCTTCTCATAACTGGATTTGGGAAAAGAACCTCTGTGGGAATCTGGTCTTTATGAGGAGTTTTGAATGTACAGTGCATGAGGAACAAAACTATTGTATCTGTTCCTCCCTTCATTCCCCTCTCTCTTCTTCCAAAATTTCTTCTTACTTCATATTATTTCCACACTTCTTTATCCCTTTCATCTCTCTTTTACTTCTCTTTTTCCCCTCTATCCTTCCTTTCCTCATTGCATTCTTCCAACTTTTCTTCTCCTTCCATCCTCTCTTCCTTACACCATTCCCTTTCTCTTTTCTCTTTTCCTTCATTCCCTCTTCTCTTTTGTCCTTCTTATCTCCCTCCTTACAACTTTAATCCTTCCTATGCTTATTCCCTTTAATTTTCTCCTTATTTTTGCTTTTTTTAATTTTATTTTTCTCTTTTATTTATGTTACATTCGTTCTAACTTCCTTCTGTCTCTCCTTTCTTCCACAGATGTATGAGTTCACACGACTGACTTTATGTTGGATATTGGGAGTAAAAAAGCACACGGATGTTTATGAAAATCTATAATACTCAGGAACAGTATGTTAAAAAAAATCAACAAGTATCTGAGTCTCAGGTGCTATTAATTCACGATAACTAAGGGAAGCAAGGAACTAAAATTAATCTCATCTTTCAGCCAGCCACAGAGAAAACTCATTACAATATCTCCAATAAACACAATAAAACCGAGAACCAGGTTGGATTTGGAGATTCTGAAACTCTCACGCTCGGTGCATAAACAGGCAAAACTAAAGACTGAATTTCATTCTAGATATCTATTGATTAGTATCTTCAGAAGGAAGATGAAAATGCATTTTTTTACAGGGACTTGTCTGGGAAATTACACCCATTGATAAGAGGACCTAAAAGGTATAGAAAGACCTTGTTTCCAATGGATCAAAGAAAATATGTAGTCTTTTGGCCATGTAGATAGTAATTGAAGGATAGACAATACAGGGAAAGGTGTGACATTAATCACAAAGCGCGGCCATTTTGTGTGTCTAAAAGATTATCTAAATGGAAACTGGTTGAAAGATTTTTTGGCTGATAACCAAATAACTCAAGTCCATTCCCATGGCTGATAAAATAAGTCACAAAGATTTTGATGTTTCCTTTTTCTAACCACTGTCATTAGATCAATATAGCTTGTGTTCAGTTTTCTGTGTCTGTTTTGGGGGCACAGGACTGATGACCAAACTCTGTGCCTCAGGGATCAATCCTGGTTCTCAGTAGACCATCTCTATTGCCAGGAATTTTTTTTTTTCTGGAGTCTGCAACAAGGAAGCAATTGAGTTATTTCCTCCTGGGCGCACAAATAAATATTCTTATGAAAATGAAGTTATTGCTTCCAGGATGACTCAGCCATAATTTGCTCTAAGAAGTAGGCGAGGCTCCAATCTTATCAGTCGTTGGTCCTTTGCATCTTGTGTTAACATAGACAATCCAATATAAAGACACCTCTTAGAGATGGTCCTCCACCTCATAGTCTAATCTTCTCCCAAGGGATTGTGGTATCCAGCTCCAAGATGAAATTGTTGATGTTGCTTCTTCTGCTTGGTTTTGCTCACGCGAAGCTGTATCCTCAGGTACCAGGATTGTGTGGTTTGTAGGGAAGGGAGGGAGGGGTGTGTATGTTTGTGTGTGAGCATTATGTTCATGATTTCAAGAGTTTTCATGATTTCAAGAGTGCCTCCACAGCAAACCTTATGTTTGAATATAAATCCTGGTCTCAATGTAAATCTTGTTCTGTAGAACATAATAGGCATGAGGAAGTCCTTTCTGATTGGAACTTTTCTTTTCAGAACGAAGGACAATGGGAAGTGAGGCAAATAGGATCCACCAATAAAGACGCCATTTCAGAAAATGGCGACCTGAGACTTCTCTTATGGAGCGTCTATTGTAAGACTATAGATTGTTCATGGATAGAACTTTTTCTTTATCTACCGTAAGTCAAATTTACTTGTCAGTCTTCAGTAAAAACTAAGTCATTTTAAGTAAATTTAAGTAAAATCAGCAGTAAGTCAAATTTCAGGTCACCAATCTACTAGTTTCACAACAAGGGAAGAATGTTTTCTTAAAGGCTGAATTGAAGAGCAAGGTTTCTCATATCACACTCAACGCTGTTTCCCAATTCTCAAATTTTATGAAGAATTCAGAAATATTTCACACGGTGAACCCATTGGCAGTTATTCATGAAAATTTTGACAACAGACCCATAATCCATTAATTCTACCATATTAATTCTATGGGAATCATTTTGTTTCTCCATAAAATATGAGAATCAGAATAAACAAATTCCTGAACAAAGTTTATAGTTTTTATAAAATAGCATAAATGTTCAACGACCTGAAAACTGATAACTACATGACGGATATCATAGCTGTGGCATTTCTACAAGAAATACCAATGGGAAATTGGAAGGAAATCAGTGATCTGAATGAAAAAAAATGTATGAGTGAAATGATGTATTTAATAAAACATGTTGAGAAAATTTTTATAAGCTAAGTATTCATTATGTATAAGAAACCCCAAATTTAATTCCTATCAAAGTTCCCCAAAGTTTTTCTGTGACTCTTAGGTCCAAAGAAAATTTGATATGAATGTTGTCTTAAAAGGACATATTTATAATTACTTTGTATTCATCCCAGTTTTATAAGGTTCAGGCAGTAGAGTGCATGTTTGGGGAAAAATTAAATTTGAGTGCTATTAATATTGATGTCAGTGAATAAGGATGTGAAATAAAAGAAGCAATGAAACATGATTTCTCTAGAAACGGAGAATTTCATTTTCAAGTTAAATACTAAATTCTAGCATTAGGGAATCTGTGAAAACATGAGGATTCTCAGATCCGCAGTAGAGAAGAATAAAAACAACATGTAGAACCATAAAAGATAGAAAGACAACAGATAGACTAAAAAATCACTTGGTAATGCAGCAGTTGAGTCCATGATTTTTATTTTTTATTTCTTTATTTTTTATAATTACCTTTATTTTTTGACTTTTTCTTTTTCGGTTTTTGGGCCTCACCCAGTGTTGCTCAGGGGTTCCTCCTGGCTGTCTGCTCAGAAATAGCTCCTGGCAGGCACGGGGGACCCTATGGAACGCCGGGATTCGAACCAACCACCTTGGGTCCTGGATCGGCTGCTTGCAAGGCAAACGCCACTGTGAGACCATGATATTTAAAGAGTATACTCTGTTTATAATATGTAAGCTTTCTTGTTTAGTTTATATTATTTTACCTCGATTTCAAGTATGCATTATCTTTGTCACATATGTTTTTCATTTCATTGTCAGGAAAATCGGACTTTTCAATTTATTTTGTAGGTTAAGTTTTGACTGAGTTTTGGGGGGGGGACACATCCCATAACTTTTCTAAAGTCCATTCTGTCCCCCAGTGTCCTATTTATTTACTTTCTTCTGTAATTGGCTTTGAGGGGGACACTGGATCCCTCCTTTCTTCCCTCTGTTCTCCTTCCCTGCCCCACTGTTGCATTCTTCCCTCCAAAGACATAAGCTCTTCTTCCTGTGACCAACGTCCTATGGGGACCAGATATTCACTTCACTTTTTATCATCATTTGATATCTGTCATTCATCTATTTTGCTATTATATATCCCAGATACGATATTGTCATGGACTGATTATTATTACATGATTCCTGACAGTAAGGAATATTCTGGGGGAGGTGTTGGCTATGGGAGACAGAAGCCACAGCGTCAAGTTGGGTTCAAGCTCTGTTTCGTTTACTCCGAGCAAAAGGTGCGAATTTTATTCTCAATTTCTTGGCAAGTTATAATTTTCAGACAGAACTAATAGAGTCAAGTTGGGTGCAAGCTCTGTTTCCTTTCTTCCGAGCAAAAGGTGGGAATTTTATTCTCAATTTCTTGGGAAGTCATAATTTTCAGACAGAACTAATTTCCCTAAGAGGCACAGAGCCAAATTTTTGGAGGCATATTTGAACTTAGGTTGGTTTTGCTTTTGAGTTACTCTTGTTCTGTAAGGACCCTAGTCAGAAGATCAATTCCAAATGACTAGTATTGATTTGTTCTTTTTCAAGTTGATGCATTTCTGACGTGGGATCCGAAATGTTAGCCCTTGCTATGAAGGCACGTAGGCTAAGAGCATAAGTAGATTTGAGAGCGAGCAATGATTTTGTAAGACAAATCACACTTGAATATATGCAAATGTTTCTCATAGGTGGTTGTCTATAAATCTGAGCAATCTTGAAGAGACGCTCTAAGAAAATTGAGTAAATATTAGGAGATAAATAATGTCTGAATTCTCACAAATGTTAAATCTGAGTTCATCTTTACAATGTCAGTGAATTTATGTCTCAATTAATATTTATGCAATACCTCCCTTTTTCCTGAATGTCTCATGGACAGGCAAATAGTATTTTTGGCCCTAATGCCTGTGACTACAAATTATTATCCAAGTCCCCTTTCGAGTACAGACAGCTTGGAAAATGTTGTTGCAATAATAGACAACTTTTGCAAAACCCTCTCTTGGTTAATTAGGTGTTGTATGACAGCCCTTTGATGGGGCTGGATTGTGATAGGTGGATGGAGAGGACTTTCTCCTCCAGCCCAGGCCACGTGCCTGTGCCCCCTGTCAGCCCGCAGGTCTGCAAGTTCATGATAGTGGCGGGAGAAAACTCACAGGTAGTCAGGTTCCAAGAGACACCTGCTTTATTCAAGGCCCTAGCTACCAATAAACCATTAAGCATTAAGCATTCTTCAGCTTGGCCTGCTTCTTTTTCCTTCTCTCTTGCTTGGTTTCCCTCCATCTCTTCTCCCAAAATCCTCCCAAGTCTCTCTCCTCCTCTAAGGCAAAACCTTTTGTTACCCACCAAAGACCCCTCCCAGAAATGGGCAGGTCTTATTAGCAGGTAAGGTTACAGGAAGAACGGGGGATGGGCTAACATTCTGCTCCTTTCTTAAAATAAAACAAAACAAAACAAAAAAAGAGCCTAGGTTATCCTTTGTTTTCCTGGCTTCCGCCTATAGCCAAAGGCTGGTAATATTCCCATAGCCACAAAGTTTAAAGTGTAAAATTAAACAAACCAGCCTTGTCCAAAAATATCACTTTTCTGCCAAATATACCTGTAACTTAAATTTTTTCTTTAATGCTTATTTAACCAAGCACTATCCTAGCACTTCCTTGTTCTTATTTGTTGTAATGATATTTTTGGGGGGTTTTTTTTTGGGGGGGTCACACCCGGCGGTGCTCAGGGGTTCCTCCTGGCTGTCTGCTCAGAAATAGCTCCTGGCAGGCCCGGGGAACCCTATGGGACACTGGGATTCGAACCAACCACCTTAGGTTCGGGATCGACTGCTTGCAAGGCAAACACCACTGTGCTATCTCTCCGGGCCCTGTTGTAATGATATTTAAACAAGCATTTTTTTCCTAGAATTTTCATGTTCCTATTTAACCTTTTCCTAAACACAAGAACAAGATCATTCATACAGAATATTCATTCTGAAAACAGGCTACTCCATTAAAAAACACAGTAAAACATTATGCAATTGGGAACTTTAAGTATGAAAAACTATAAAGCACATTTAAATCGGTAAGAAAATGACGTAGGCCAAGAGATAGACCTGAACCAGTTAGACGCAGGCGGTTTTAAATCAGATCTTTCAGTTGGGCTTTACTGTTATCTCCCTTTTTTAAAATATTTTTATACCACCACAGAATTGTCCAAGCGTTAAAAGTCTGTGGGACCTTTAAATGTTTGCCTTCCAGGTCTCAGGGTCTCTTTACATGTGGATGATATACGGTGAGATTCTGCTGGTATATATGTTGTGACACATCTCACTCAAAATTACTCACCAAGAAACACAGCAAATTGCATGATCTTATATTTTCCTTATAACTGAGTAATATTCCATTGTAACAGACTGTCTTTACCCAGTTATGAAATTTGGATATTTCAGTTGTTTCCAGAGTTGGGAATTTGTGACTTGTCTAAGAGTCACTATCATTTACTGCCGGTTTTGCGGTCTGCCCCTAATATATTCAGGAATTATCCATTGTATTTTTCCTTTTCAATGTTTTATTTTAAATGCTGTGGTTTACAAGGTAATTAAGAGTTGATTTTAGGGCCCGGAGAGATAGCACAGCGGCGTTTGCCTTGCAAGCAGCCGATCCAGGACCAAAGGTGGTTGGTTCGAATCCCGGTGTCCCATATGGTCCCCCATGCCTGTCAGGAGCTATTTCTCAGCAGACAGCCAGGAGGAACCCCTGAGCACTGCTGGATGTGGCCCAAAAACAAAACAAAAAACAAAACAAAACAAAAAAAAGAGTTGATTTTAGGCATGTCTGACGCTAACAGCAATCCCAACATCTGTACAGCTGGACCACTCTCCCACATCCCAAGAGAACTCTAGCCCAAACTGCTGTTCTCCCAAGATTTCCCTTTTCCCGTTACTTCCTTGGAGCCTTGATTTCTCTCTTTGCCTGCTCCCCTCCTCCCTATGCTCTGTCATTAAGGATGATTGAGACATCACCTTCATTCCACTATATCTCCCGATACACTTGATCTACGCATCATGAATAAGCAAGATTATTCTGTTTGCTTTTCTTCTAACATATTAGTATGTTCAACCGAGTTGCGCCATTTTCTTTATTTCATTGAGAGCAATTCCACTGTGTCTTTGGAAGACATCTTCATAATTTATCATTGATCGCCCTAATATATTTCATCTCATAACTATTGTATTTATGGTATAAATGAAGATAGGTGAGCTTCTGCGTATGATTCTGAGGAAATATGTCATTCTGAGTGAATGTACTTGATTCCTGGATATAGATTCCCAAATGTAGAATTTTAGTGTCATACGGCAGCCCAATTCTAAGTTGACAGAGATCTGTCCATACTGCTCTCAACAGCAGTTGTACCAAACATCAGTACCACCAGCACATGGTCACAACACTGCTCCAGGAGAACAGAAGGTTTCTGCTATTTATTTATTTATTTATTTATTTATTTATTTATTTATTTATTTATTTATTTATTTATTTATTTATTTTGGTTTTTGGGCCACACCCGGCAGTGCTCAGGGGTCCCTCCTGGCTGTCTGCTCAGAAATAGCTCCTGGCAGGCACGGGGGACCCTATGGGACACCGGGATTCGAACCCACCACCTTGGGTCCTGGATCGGCTGCTTGCAAGGCAAACGCCGCTGTGCTATCTCTCCGGGCCCCTATTTATTTTTTTTTTTTGAGATGTGAGAATAGCACTGGTATCTCATTTGTCTTCTTCGCTAGGATTTTCCTAATGATACAAGACCTGTTCTGTTATCTTAGCATTGTTTCATTCTTGGGTTATTGCATAGACTTCTCTCTGAGGTGTTTTTTTTTGGGGGGGGAGGGCTTGAATAAACAATAATGAATGTTTGTGTTTATTGGCATTTCAGGAAGACGGAAGACTGTGAAATTTTCTCTAAAACTGCCTTTTATTTGATAGGCACAGAAGCATACCACTTTCCTTGTGAGTATATGAGCTCTTGGGGGGTAATTAGACTGTTGCCGTCCTTTTTGTTGTTGGGGCAGTACCCTACAGTGGTCAGTGCTCTTCTTCACACCCCATAAATGAATGGTCCTATTTTTCCCCAGGATGACAAAACATTTTTTTATTCCAATCAGTTCTATCCTGAAATGAAAACATCATCTAGGAAAAGGCGCAGATAATTGCAACCGATTGCTTTTCCGCAAAACTCAAGATAGGGGTGGGAGAGATATCTTCAGTTCAATATTCTTGAGTCCTTTTTCCCTAGCACTTTTTTTTTTATCACATTCAATGACACTCAGGGCTTACTCCTGGCTATGTGGTCAGAAACTTCTCCTCTAGGGAGACCAAATGGGATGCCTAGAAATCGAAACACACTCCGTTCTAGGTCAGTGCATGCAAGGAAAGTCCCCTATTGCTGCGCCAACACTTCAGTCTTTCCCTAGCACTTATGTCAGAAGAATATAGCCAGCTTCTTGTTGTTTGTTTGTTTTGGTTTTTGGGCCACACCCGGCGGTGCTCAGGGGTTACTCCTGGCTGTCTGCTCAGAAATAGCTCCTGGCAGGCACGAGGGACCCTATGGGACGCCGGGATTCGAACCAACCACCTTGGGTCCTGGATCGGCTGCTTGCGAGGCAAACACCGCTGTGCTATCTCTCCGGGCCCTCCCTCCCTCCCTCCCTTTCTTTCTTTCTTTCTTTCTTTCTTTCTTTCTTTCTTTCTTTCTTTCTTTCTTTCTTTCTTTCCTTCCTTCCTTCCTTCCTTCCTTCCTTCCTTCCTTCCTTCCTTCCTTCCTTCCTTCCTTCCTTCCTTCCTTCCTTCCTTCCTTCCTTCCTTCCTTCCTTCCTTCCTTCCTTCCTTCCTTCCTTCCTTCCTTCCTTCCTTCCTTCCTTCCTTCCTTCCTTCCTTCCTTCCTTCCTTCCTTCCTTCCTTCCTTCCTTCCTTCCTTCCTTTCTTTCTTTCTTTCTTTCTTTCTTTCTTTCTTTCTTTCGCCACACCCGGGGTGCTCAGGGGTTCCTCCTGGCTGTCTACTCAGAAATAGCTCCTGGCAGGCACGGGGGACCCTATGGGACACCGGGATTCGAACCAAGCACCTTTGGTCCTGGATCGGCTGCTTGCAAGTCAAACGCCGCTGTGCTATCTCTCCGGGCCCCATAGCCAGCTTCTTACAGTTAAACCATAGTTACCCAGAGAGAAAAGTCAGTATGTAGAACACCTACCTTGCATACTGCTTACCCCAATTCTATCTCCAACATCTGCAAGATATTCTTTCTGTTGAAAAAAATCAGCCTCCTTAGATTAGAGCCAGAAATGAGATCGATGTACTATGTGTTTCTGCACAAAAACTAAAAAATTTATAACAAAATTCTTCTGAACACCTCTTTTATTTGACCACAGCACCCAATGACTCATTGGCTGAAATCTAGACAAAAAAAAATTTGGATTTTTCTAAATGACCTTCTTAAGAAGTTGATACCATGAGCAAATATCAAATATACAAAAATCATAGAAAATAAAAAAAATCTCCTCTCTAAAACTGGCAATCCTGGGAATGAATTAGGTAGGTTTTATAGTTATAGGTTTAAAGTATTATACTTAGATGTTTAAAATTAAATAACTTTAATATTTTATCATCAGTATTATCTTGACATGTCAACAAATTCCCAATCATTTGGTAATCATAAAAACAAGGAATAAATTGGGCCATGGATAGTTAGTTGACCAGATCTTATAAATTTCTTTTTTTTTTTTTTTTTAAGTTTTTGGACCACACCCGGCGTTGCTCAGGGCTTACTCCTGGCTGTCTGCTCAGAAATAGCTCCTGGCTGGCACGGGGGACCCTATGGGACACCGGGATTCGAACCAACTACCTTAGGTCCTGTATCGGTTGCTTGCAAGGCAAACACCACTGTGCTATCTCTCTGGGCCCAGATCTTATAAATTTCTATATAAAAATATAAAAAAAGAACTGTAAAATGATATAATTTTAAAGTGTTTGTACTTCAGCTTTTTAAAATAGTTTCCCCCTTATTTCATGTGGAACAATTAAGAAAAATGTTGCTAAATACTTAGTTTCAAATAAAAAGCAAACAAAATAATAATTCTGTGTACAATGGTTATACTGACAACTGGGTCCAAAATTTCTGAAATTTTGACATAGTATGAAAGCAGGAGAAAGTTTACATTCTCAATATAGTAGAACATTTTTGATGTGGCAAGAAATGTGTTAGGTTATGTGTTTAAATTACAATGGGATCAGTTTCTTCTTTCAGAATCACTTTCATCGATTTTAAAATACGATTGATTCAAAGAACTCTGTTAATATTTGGTCTTGCATGTGCAAAACAAAACAGGAGAAAAAGAATGGAATGAAGTTACTCGTACGGAGTTCTGAATTCTTTTTCTCCTTCGCAGACAATTCTGGATTCTGGAGCTATGGCTTCTGTTATCAATCCGAGAATGTGATGGTCATCTGCATCAAACACACAAATTATACGAATGGAGTGGTCACTTACATAGTTCTGTTGGTCGGTATGTATTCTAACCTCGTCAATATGGAAGCAGCGATAGGAAGGGACATTCAAGAGTGACTCAAGGAAAGAATACACAATGACCTGTGAAAAGATAAATTCATGAGTTGTGGAGGGCGAAATTTAGTATTTGAGAACTGAATCTGAATTTTTTCCCCAAAAAAGTAAACAAATTAATAAATAACTCTCCCATAAATGAAGTAAACAACTAGGCAATGAGTCATTTAATTTGTAGGACGCAAATAACTTGCAAAGGTGAACCCAGCTATAAATAGGATCTATTCCAATCACGAAATCTATGAACATACCAGCCATTGTAAATAAGGGTTCTGAAAAAGGCCAGTTGAAAGGCGTGGTGCTTAGAAATAGCAGCAGAAGGGACAAGGATTTTTTTTTTCTGTGCTTAACAGCCACAAATATCATCTTTGCTCTCTTGAATGTCGAGGGCTTCTACTCATTCATTGTTTTTCCTGTTTCTATCTACAAACACTCGACATGTGGGTCGGGGAATGATAGAATGTGGAAAAAAATGTCTCGCATTTGAGGTCACAGACATAAAGCAATATAGCTTTATATTTATAGCTCCATTTGTCTGTTTCTCATTGACCTGACTTTCTTGGAGGGAGATTGAAGAGACTCATTTTTAGGGAGTTGATATGGCAAGGAATTGATAACCTCATCATGGCCACATTTGGCCTTGAAGACATGTCACTAGAAAGTAGCTGACAAGCGTCATCCTAACACGCTTTGAGAGCAGAAATGGAAGACGATGAAATATGTCCATTTCTCCTGTATGACTGTTTCAATTTTTTTTTGTTTTTGGGCCACACCCAACATTGCTCAGGGGTTCCTCCTGGCTGTCTGCTCAGAAATAGCTCCTGGCAGGCACGGGGGACCCTATGGGACACCAGGATTCGAACCAACCACCTTTGGTCCTGGATCGGCTGCTTGCAAGGCAAACACCGCTGTGCTATCTCTCTGGGCCCTGTATGACTGTTTCAACGTCTCACTGTTAGGAAGCATTCTAATCCTTGATTTTATACACATTGCAGCAAGACCTGGCTATGAAACCACCGAAGAAGACATTGGAAAGTTCAAGGAGATGTTAGCTAAATATGGCATTCCGGAAGACAACGTTGATGAGACGAGCCAGGAAGGTAAAAAAAAAAAAAATCTCCATACTTTGTTCTGAGGTATACCGGTAATGCAAAATGAAACCTTACTGTCAATTAGGAGTTAACAGAGAGTTTAATCAATGTCATATTAGAGAGATTGTTTCCAATATCCTTTAGAGAAGTGGTCCTCAAACTATGGCCCGCGGGCCACATATTGTATTTGTGTCTGTCTTGTTCCTTCGTTGCAAAATAAGATCTATGCATTGTGCACAAGAATTCGTCCATAAGTTTTGTTTTTACTATAGTCAGACCCTCCAATGGCCTGAGGGACAGTGAACTGGCCCCCTGTTGAAAAAGTTTGAGGACCCCTGCTAGAGACTGAATTACAAGACAGCTTCTTTATTTACTCGCCATGAAATGATTCTAAGGACAACTAAAAGTTGGTGCAATACCTTTGTAACCATGATTTTCATGCTATTTCACAGATCTCTGCGTTTATTAAGATCATGCTGGGTGACTGACTCCATACTTCTACAACTCCTGAAGTAGGTTGGAACTTCAAGACTAAAATACAAGGGGGCTTGAGGAATACTAAAGCTGGGAGGGGGCTTAACATACAGGGTCCTAGAGTTCAAACACCTCCATAATATTTTCTTAAAGAAATATCAGGAGTAAATTTTGAGTTCAGAAACAGTGTTTAAACCTGATGAACTTAGGAATAAGTCATGTGCTTTGCAGGCCGTTTTTCAGAACAACCACCAAAGTTCTTCTCATCAATTCTGCATTAATTATAAACATTTTTAATCTCCCTCCCACAGTAGAAGCTGGACAATATGGTTCTCACAGTGTTCTTATTTTAATTTTTGTAGGTGTCTAAAGATATCCTGATAAATCCAGCCCAAAAAATCATCGATGACGCCAGAATCAGAAATTCCAATATCCAATAGCTTTGTATTACTAATTAACCTTCTTTCTTTCCCAGAATCAAAAGTAGATCAGTGCATGTCATTCACATCCTCCCATTTTCATAATCATGTCATGTTTTTAAATTAATAAAGTGATTTACACATGCAATCAGGTGTCTTTTTTTATTTTTTATTTTTTGGTTTTGGGGCCACACCCGGCATTGCTCAAGGGTTACTCCTGGCTGTCTGCTCAGAAATAGCTCCTGGCAGGCACGGGGGGGGGGGGGGGCCATATGGGACACCGGGATTCGAACCAACCACCTTTGGTCCTGGATCGGTTGCTTGCAAGGCAAACACCGCTGTGCTATCTCTCCGGGCCCCAATCAGGTGTGTTTTATGGAAAGAATCCTTTTGGGGTTGCAGAGAAATATCTCCTTGAAGTGAAGACCAATAAAAACCAGTAAAATTATACAGATAATATAGATTAGGCATATAGAATCATTGTCAAAATATTTATGTTGTGTCAGAAAGAATGATCAAAAGATAATACTTGAATTTACTCATAAGATTATTGATCAGTTAGATATCCCATGCACGGCAGAGGAAGAACCCAAGTGTTCCTCTGATCAAGACTTGACAATGTGTCAATAATATCACTCTGATTTCTTTGGCCATAGACTTCCAATACTATGAGTGTTGGAAAAGGCATTAACTGGGCCCAGAGAGATAGCACAGCGGCGTTTGCCTTGCAAGCAGCTGATCCAGAACCAAAGGTGGTTGGTTCAAATCCCGGTGTCCCATAGGGTCCCCCGTGCCTGCCAGGAGCTATTTCTGAGCAGACAGCCAGGAGGAACCCCTGAGCACCGCCGGGTGTGGCCCAAAAACCAAAAAAAAAAAAAAAAAGAAAAAAGAAAAGAAAAAAAAAGAAAAGAAAAAGGCATTAACCTTCTGGGGGAGAAAGATGAAATTAGGAGATGAAAGAAAACATCACAGGACCAGAGATTCCAGACAATTAAAAAAAAAAAACTTTTAAAAAAAAACACATAAAGTGTATCCAGGTGGCAAGTGGACTTAGGAACATTGAGTGGGGAAAATGGCCAGATCTATTAGCCCCAACAAAAGTCCACAACAGTAGAATCAATAGAACTAAACTACAACTAGCTGATTACAGTATGACCTTGTTAGACTAGTAGTCCATGAAGCTGAGAGTGGATGTACTGTTGCATGCTGGGAACTATGATGGAGGGAGGCCAGCACTGGTGGTGGGAATGGGCCTAATTCACTGCCACTATATGCCTGAAATACAACTGGAAAATAAGTTTAATTCACAATGGTCTCAGTAAAAAAAATTTTAAAAAGTCAAAAAAATGCTAAGCACAGTGTCAAAAACAAACCTAAATGTTTATATATGTATAATATATAGAGATACATTAAGCCTGCAGTGGTCCTCAAACTATGGCCCGCGGGCCACCTATTGTATTTGTGTCTGTTTTGTTTCTTCATTGCAAAATAAGATCTATGCAGCGTGCATAAGAATTCGTTCCTAAGTTTTGTTTATACTAGAGTCAGACGCTCCAATGGTCTGAGGGACAGTGAACTGGCCCCCTGTTGAAAAAGTTTGAGGACCCCTGCGTTAAGGAGTATTACCTGTTCTATAGATAGTCACAGGGGTGTGGGAGGCAAACAGAGGACACTTTTAGAGAGACATAGGCATTGGAGAATATTTTGGATATAGTAGGACATACGCTCTTAATGAACAATTTTGTAGTTACACTGCTTAAATAAAAAATAAAAAAAATAATCGAGTCTGGGCCCGGAGAGATAGCACAGCAGCGTTTGCCTTGCAAGCAGCTGATCCAGGACCAAGGTGGTTGGTTCGAATCCCAGTGTCCCATAGGGTTCCCCGTGCCTGCCAGGAGCTATTTCTGAGCAGACAGCCAGGAGGAACCCCTGAGCACAGCCAGGTGTGGCCCAAAAAACAAAAACAAAAACAAAAAATAATAATCGAGTCCTACAACCACCTGTCTAGTAAATTCTTCTGCATGATCCTATCTGGTGAAGGTTGAGTTGAAGAAACATATTGCAGTTTTATCTATCTCAGACATAGATGGTAGCCAGAGCTTTGATTTAATAATTTCACTGGAACTTAATGACATAAACCCAGACTCAGCAGCCTTTTGATTATTGGTAAAGAATAGTCCTCGATTGAGTTGGCTTGATCTGGCTGAGACCAACAAGATTGCAGCCACCATACTTTTCTCTGTGGCTACGTATGTCTTCCAGTCAAGAATTTAAACCTCAACACATAATAACCGTACAACGCCACAAATTTGTCAGTTAACGAGATCAAAAGAAAAACAGCCTACGACAAATACTATTCCTAATAATGAATGAAAACCATAAATATGAATCGAATACTGAGAACCAAAGGTCAAAATGTGAAATGACGTGCATAGGACTTAGAAGCAACACTCAAAAGTAATAGTCAGTTCTGCCTTGGAATAAAAATGTCGTCTTAGGGAAGGTCCAACTCACACCACAACCATTTGCTTCTTTACACAAGGACAAAATAAGGGCAAGAGAATATTTTCAGCTCAATTTACTTGATTGCTTTATTCCTTACCAGTTTCTTTAGAGGAATGTACCCGGCCTCTTACAGTTGAACGATAGTGGCCTAAAGAAAAGAGACAGCGTGTAGGGATATTCTTGCTGACATGTACCCCAATTCTATCCCCAGCATCAGTAAAAGATTATTTCTGTTGCACAGAGTTCTCTGAGCCTAGAGCCTAAAATAAACTCTAAGCGTCACGAGGTCCTTCCTGTGCAAAAACTAGAAAAATATTATGAAGAACACAGTTTCTCTCATCAGCTTTTTATTTAACCATGCCACCAAATAAATCTTTTCTTGAACCTCTCATTCAAAGGTTTTTTACTAGAGTACCGTCCTAAGAAGTCAATAGCAAATAGAAATTTATATAAAATGTTTATATGACAATAAAAATAATCCCCTATCCAAACTTGGCACTTGAGTGAAATGAAGTGATTTGGATAGGATTAAATCTCTATGATTTTTTTTAATTTATTTTGATCATAGTGGTTTACATATGGTTGACGATAATATTTTAGGTACGTATTTACATAAAATCAGGGGGGATTTCCACCACCAATTTGTCCTCCCTACACCTCCGTTTTTAAATCTCTGTGATTTAAAATAACAGTATTCAGTGTTTAAAACTTAAGAGTAGGGAGCACTCCTCCTGGGTCGCTCACCTCTGCTGGCAACTCCTGACCCTTCTTGTCTCCACCAGGGTGTGTGTGTGTGTGTGTGTGTGTCTGTCTGTCTGCCTGTGTGTCTGTGTTCTCTGAGTGTCTCTGTGTCTCTCTGTGTCTCTGTGTTGGTGTGTCTCTGTGTCTTGTGTGTCTCTGTGTGTGTCTGTGTGTCTCTGTGTCTGTGTGTGTCTGTGTTCTCTGAGTGTCTCTGTGTCTCTCTGTGTTGGTGTGTCTCTGTGTCTGTGTGTCTCTCTGTGTGTGTGTCTGTGTGTCTCTGTGTCTGTGTGTGTCTGTGTTCTCTGAGTGTCTCTGTGTCTCTCTGTGTCTCTGTGTTGGTGTGTCTCTGTGTCTGTGTGTGTCTGTGTTCTCTGAGTGTCTCTATGTCTCTGTGTCTCTGTGTTTGTGTCTCTGTGTCTGTGTGTGTCTGTGTGTGTCTGTGTGTGTCTGTGTTCTCTGAGTGTCTCTGTCTTTCTGTGTCTCTGTGTTTGTGTGTCTCTGTGTCTGTGTGTGTCTCTGTGTGTGTGTCTGTGTGTCTCTGTGTCTGTGTGTCTGTGTTCTCTGAGTGTCTCTGTGTCTCTCTGTGTCTCTGTGTTTGTGTGCTCTGTGTCTGTGTGTGTCTGTGTTCTCTGAGTGTCTCTGTGTCTGTGTGTGTCTCTGTGTGTGTGTCTGTGTGTCTCTGTGTCTGTGTGTGTCTCTGTGTGTGTCTGTGTGTCTCTGTGTCTGTGTTCTCTGAGTGTCTCTGTGTCTCTCTGTGTCTCTGTGTTTGTGTGTCTCTGTGTCTGTGTGTCTGTGTTCTATGAGTGTCTCTGTGTCTCTGTGTTGGTGTGTCTCTGTGTCTGTGTGTGTCTGTGTTTTCTGAGTGTCTCTGTGTCTCTCTGTGTCTCTGTGTTTGTGTGTCTGTGTGTCTGTGTGTCTGTGTTCTCTGAGTGTCTCTGTGTCTCTCTGTGTCTCTCTATGTGTGTGTCTCTGTGTCTGTGTGTCTGTGTTCCCTGAGTGTCTCTGTGTCTCTCTGTGTCTCTCTATGTGTGTTTCTCTGTGTCTGTGTGTGTCTGTGTTCTCTGAGTGTCTCTGTGTCTCACTGTGTCTCTGTGTTTGTGTGTCTGTGTCTGTGTGTGTCTGTGTTCTCTGAGTGTCTCTGTGTCTCTCTGTGTCTCTGTGTTTGTGTGTCTCTGTGTCTGTGTGTGTCTCTGTGTGTGTCTCTGTGTCTCTGTGTCTGTGTGTGTCTGTGTTCTCTGAGTGTCTCTGTGTCTCTCTGTGTCTCTGTGTTTGTGTGTCTCTGTGTCTCTGTGTCTCTCTGTGTCTCTGTGTTGGTGTGTCTCTGTGTCTGTGTGTGTCTGTGCTCTCTGAGTGTCTCTGAGTGTCTCTGTGTCTCTGTGTCTCTGTGTCTGTGTGTGTCTGTGTTCTCAGAGTGTCTCTGTGTCTCTGTGTGTGTCTCTGTGTCTGTGTGTGTCTGTGTTCTCTGAGTGTCTCTGTGTCTCTCTGTGTCTCTGTGTTTGTGTGTCTCTGTGTCTGTGTGTCTGTGTTCTCTGAGTGTCTCTGTGTCTCTCTGTGTCTCTGTGTTGGTGTGTCTCTGTGTGTGTCTGTGCTCTCTGAGTGTCTCTGAGTGTCTCTGTGTCTGTGTGTCTCTGTGTCTGTGTGTGTCTGTGTTCTCAGAGTGTCTCTGTGTCTCTCTGTGTCTCTGTGTGTGTCTGTGTCTGTGTGTGTCTGTGTTCTCTGAGTGTCTCTGTGTCTCTCTGTGTCTCTGTGTTGGTGTGTCTCTGTGTCTGTGTGTGTCTGTCTGTCTGTCAGTGTCTGTGTGTGTCTGTGTGTGTCTGTGTCTGTCTCTGTGTCTCTGTGTGTGTGTCTGTGTGTCTGTGTGTTTCTGTGTTCTCTGAGTGTCTCTGTGTCTCTCTGTGTCTCTGTGCTTGTGTGTCTCTGTGTGTGTGTGTGTGTGTCTGTGTGTGTGTGTGTGAGACAGAGCAGAGAGGAGCCCCCCACCCTGCAGCTATCCTTGAGAAGCCCCGTGGGCCCCAGCATGACGGAACAAACGATTGTCACAGACATCGTCTCTGACTCTCTGAAGGCTGGTTGGAGAGACTACAATCAGTCCCAGATAGTCCAGCCAAGCACCGTGTTCTCTGGGTGTCTCTGTGTCTCTCTGTGTCTCTGTATTGGTGTGTCTCTGTCTGTGTGTGTCTCTGTGTGTGTGTCTCTGTGTCTGTCTGTGTGTCTGTGTCTGTGTGTCTCTGTGTCTCTGTGTGTGTCTGTGAGTCTGTGTGTGTCTGTGTGTCTGTGTGTCTCTGTGTCTCTGTGTGTGTGTCTGTGTGTCTCTGTGTCTGTGTGTGTCTGTGTTCTCTGAGTGTCTCTGTGTCTCTCTGTGTCTCTGTGTCATAGACATCGTCTCTGACTCTCTGCAGGCTGGTTGGAGAGACTCCAATCAGTCCCAGATAGTCCAGCCAAGCACCGTGTTCTCTGGGTGTCTCTGTGTCTCTCTGTGTCTCTGTATTGGTGTGTCTCTGTGTCTGTGTGTGTCTGTGTTCTCTGAGTGTCTCTGCGTCTCTGTGTTGGTGTGTCTCTGTGTCTGTGTGTGTGTGTGTGTCTCTGTGTCTGTCTGTGTGTCTGTGAGTGTGTGTGTCTGTGTCTGTGTGTCTCTGTGTCTGTGTGTGTCTGTGTGTCTGTGTCTGTGTGTCTGTGTGTCTCTGTGTCTGTCTGTGTGTCTCTGTGTCTGTGTGTGTCTGTGTTCTCTAAGTGTCTCTGTGTCTCTCTGTGTCTGTGTCTCTGTGTCTGTGTGTGTGTCTGTGTGTCTCTGTGTCTCTCTGTGTCTCTGTGTGTGTGTGTCTGTGTTCTCTGAGTGTCTCTGTGTCTCCCTGTTTCTCTGTGTTGGTGTGTCTCTGTGTCTGTGTGTGTGTCTCTGTGTCTGTCTGTGTGTCTGTGAGTCTGTGTGTGTCTGTGTCTGTGTGTCTCTGTGTCTCTGTGTGTGTCTGTGTGTCTGTGAGTCTGTGTGTGTCTGTGTGTCTCTGTGTCTCTGTGTGTGTGTCTGTGTGTCTCTGTGTCTGTGTGTGTCTGTGTTCTCTGAGTGTCTCTGTGTCTCTCTGTGTCTCTGTGTCATAGACATCGTCTCTGTCTGTCTGAAGGCTGGTTGGAGAGACTCCAATCAGTCCCAGATCATCCAGCCAAGCACCGAGAGCTTCCAGGCCAATTGCGAGGCCCCCCCGCTCCACCAAGGGCCAATCCTTAAAGCATTTTGGCTTTCATGAGCAGAACCCCGATGTCATTAGCCACCGCACACATCTGGGCCGTATCAACAACTGGAAAGCCATTGGAATTCTTCTGGCCATTTATCTTGGAATATGGCGGAGACGCACGTTCTGCTCACAGCATCCATCATCATGAGGACTGCGCAGGCGCGAGAGAGGACCCTGGGAGAAAGTCCATTCCATCCTGCTGGCCGATGAGGTCCAGCTGTCCCTGTTTGGTCAGGGCCTCCTCCGTGGCGTGGTGATGGACTGTGTCTTTGGCCTCCCCCGGTGTAGTGTTTTTCTCAGGGCAATCCTTTAGTGGACACCAGGCAGGCGGTGAGATGGGGGAAGCAGAAAAATCTCTACCTATCTCCTCAGAGACCTCTTTGCAGAAATGGACAGTGAGAGCAAAGCAACGAAGCTAAGGAAAGTCTCCCCTTAAGTCTCTTGAGGACATGGGCCCAGATTCAGAGACAGACAGCCACTTCCAGCTTCCTGAAAGCACCTTTTTTTGACCCAAAAGCGTGTGAGACCATCAAGACTGCGACCACTAGGCTTTCCTTCCAGGAATGGAGCGACATCACAATACACAGGAACAGGACCTGACTACAAATTTGTCATAAAAATAGACAAGAAAAGGCAGCCCAAGGCACACGCTCTTATCAGTGATGAATGAAAACCCCAGATATGGATAGAACACTGATAATTAGAACGTCAAGAAGTAAAATGACATAAAATATTGGTAAGCCTAAGATTTTCAGCGGATCACAAGCTGAAATGTGTTTTAATGTGTTCTTTGGCTCTGCTTCTTTTTTCTATTTTCTTTGATTTCTCTTTTGTTACTCCTAACCGTCCCATTCTTCTCACCATTTTTATTCTGTTTTCTTTCCTTCACTCTTTTTTTGAGCTAACAGAATAGTGGGGGTAACGTATCTATTGAAAACGCAGTAGTATAAAAAGGCAGATGAAAATTTATAAAAAAAATAAATAACACAGGAAATGAATATTAGAAAAGTCATTAAGTATGGGATTATTGGACACTTTCAATTCACAATAACAAAGGGAAGAGAGGAAATTAAATTAATCTCATATCTCCTCCAGAGAGAAAACTTATTACGACATAAAAAAATGTAAACACGACCAAAGTAAGAACATGTTGGGTTTTAGAGATCCCAAAACTTCCAAGCTCAGCGTGTATTTACAGGCAAAACTGGTTTCCATCCAAGTTATCTATTCATCAAAAATCTACCCACGAATGATGAGAATGGATTTCATTTCACGGAATTGTCATTAAGATTGTACCCGTTGATTGATACCTAGATAGATAAATGTAATTCAAAGATATTACTTCCAAAGGATCAATGTAAATAAAGCATTTTGCCTCGTAGATAACTACTGGAAGAGCGATTATTGGAAAGGTCTGCGACCCATCACACAGACCATTTTATAAGGGTCTAGAGAATATCAAGGAATAAGTTGTGACACAAATGGGATGTAAGCTGTAAGTTTGGTGGAAGACATTTTGTCAAAGAAGCAAAAAATAAATAAATAAATGAAACCATTCCAAAGGCTAAAAAAATAACACAAACATTTAGTGTTTTCTATTTCTGATCACTGCCGTCTGACCAATGGAGATGGTGTTAGGTTTTATTTTTTTTTTTATTTTTTATTTTTATTTTATGTGTTTATTTTTGGGGTTGAATCATGGCTCAAGATTTATACCCAAGCTATATGCCTGAGGGAACCTTCCTGGAAGTTTTCAGAAGACTATGTGAAGTGCTAAAAATTTATTCTGGACTCCGCCAAAAGGAAGAAACTGATTTTCAAACTCACAAGCCCAAAGTAAACATTCTTATGAAAATATCATTATAGCTTGTAGGATCATTCTGCCTTCAGAGGTTCTACGTGGAAATTAAAGCTCCCAACTCATCTGTCATTGTTCTTCGCAGCTCGTGTTAACAGAGTCACTTCTACGAAAAACGACACACGGTAACATCGTCCTCGCCTGAGAGTCTCATGACCTCCTGAGGAATTTTGATAACCAGCACCAAGATGAAATCGTTGATGCTGACTCTCTTACTTTGGTCTTGTTTCTGGGCTTCTGAAACCTCAGGTCCCAGGATTGGGTTTTAAGACAGGAATGGGACAGGAATGGGAGTGTGTTTTTGTGGGTCTGTAAAAGTTGTGTTTTGGTCCTTTTAATAGTTTACCCCTAGCAAAACTTACGTTTGATGATACATCCTAGTCTAAATGTAAAACTGATTTTGTATACTAGGCATTCGGAAGTCCTTCTTAATTAGAAGGTTTTTTGTTTGTTTGTTTGTTTTCAGAACACAGGAGATTGGAAACTGGTAAAAACAGGAACCACAATAAGGAGAAATTTTCAGAAAATGGCTCCCACAGATATTATTTATGGAGCGTTATTGTGAGACCTGGAGATTGTCGCATGTTGTGTATGTAAACGTTTTATGGGATTATTATGTGACTGACCCTACCCTGATCCAGTGATTGTGCCCTACCCTAGGGTGTGACCTGGCATTCTGCCCCCACCCTAGGGTGGTACCTGATTCTGCTTCCACCATTGGGTGGCACCTGATTCTGGGGGATAAAAACAAGGGTCTGGGGCCGGGAAGGTGGCGCTACAGGTAAGGTGTCTGCCTTGCAAGCGCTAGCATAGGACGGACAGTGGTTCGATCCCCCGGCGTCCCATATGGTCCCCCCAAGCCAGGGATGATTTCTGAGCACATAGCCAGGAGTAACCCCTCAGCGTCAAATGGGTGTGGCCCAAAAACAAAACAAAACAAACAAAACAAAACAAAACAAGGGTCTGTGGAAGGCTCAGGGCTTTTTTGCTGGAACTGAGGCTGAGTCTTTGGACTTCAGTCTTGTCCACCGAATAAAGCGAATATTTCCACAAGCCTGACTGTCTGCGAGCTGTTTACCTGCTGTTTCACCTCAGAATTGTCAGCTAGACAGGGTGGCAGTCGCGTGCTCCGAGCTGGAGGGGAAAGACCTCATCCTCCATCCCTCCATCAGTCAACCTCTTCAGGGGCTGACTTGCAGCAGTCGCAGTTTAATCATTAGCTTTTATAGGAAGTAAGTAAAATTTACCTGCATGAAAAGAATATGCTGTTTTTTATGACCAGGCAAGAATATTTTCTTGAGAGCCTTAATCAAAGTATTATGTTCCCCATATCCAACGCAACATTGTGTTTTCTAGTTTACGTTCTCTGAATATTTTGAAATATTGTCCGTTATAGACCTAATGACAGAGTTATTAGTGGAAAATTTGACGCCGACCTCACAATCCATTAATTCTCCTCTATTCAGCCTAGGGATATCATTTCCTATCCCAACACATGATAAGACTCAGATACGTAAAATCTGAGCAAAATTTAGTCAGTGTATTTATAAAATAGGAAAATAATGTCAATTACCTGAAAACACTGATAACGAAATGATAGATCTCATAAACGTGGCATTTCTATAATAATCACCAATGAGGTTGTGAACAGAAAAATCTGAGATGATTGGAGAGGAAAATGATGGATCCTAATAAAGATATTGGTATTTTTACTATAAGCTTAAACTCTTTATGTATGGGGAAGCCAAAATTTAATTCACTTCAAACCGCCAATTTTTTCTTAGAATGTTATATGCTATTGGCTTTCCACTTTTTCATGTAATCTTACCAGTTTTATTAAGATAAAGTCATTACAGTGTTGTTTGCGGGACAATTTGGTTGCTTTTACCAGTAAATCAATGATCTAGGGTGGATATCAAAGGAAAGAATAAAATGTGATTTCACTATGAATAGAGGATTTTATTTTCAAGTTAAATATTAAAGTACTAGCCTGAGTAACTCTTTGGGAAAAATGGTGATTTTTCATAAAGTGTTCAATACAAGAAAACAACCTGTAAACCCCCAAAATATAAGACTTTAGATGGACGATAATGTGGTAATGCAACATATGAGTACATGATTTTCGAGTGCATACTCTGGTTTTCATACATACATTTCATTATCAAGCTTTTTAAACAGGGGGCCAGTACACTGTCCTTCAGACTGTTGGAGGGCCAGATGATAGTAAAAACAAAAATGATGAACAAATTTCTATGCGCACTGCATATATCTTATTTAGAAGTGAAGAAACAAAATGGGAATAAATACAATATGTGACCCGCGGGCCCTAGTTTTAAGGCCATTGATCTAGCTTATAGTTTTAACTCTATTTCAACTTCACTTTATACTTGTAACATGCTTTTTTTTCCCAGGGATACATTTTCCTTTCCATATTTCAAGGGTAAGTCTTGGACAAGTGCCAGGGGTACAATATGCCAGCATGCGTTTTTTTATTTCCAAGTCTAATTTTGTCCCCAGGAGCGATTTCTGAGCACACAGTAAGAAGGAACCCCTGTGCATCACCGGGTGTGCCCCCCCCCAAAAAAAAAAACAAAAAGAAAAAAGAAAGAAAGAAGGAAGGACAGACATAAAGAGAAAAAAGAAGGAAGGAAAGAAAGTAAAAAGAAAAAGGAAGGAAAGAAAAAAGAATAAAGAAAAAGAAAAATAAGATAGAAAAAAGAAAAGAAAGAAAGAGAGAAAGAAAGAGAGAAAAAGAAGAAAGAAAGAAAAAGAGAAAAAGAAGAAAGAAAGAGAGAAAGAAAGAAAAAGAAGAAAGAAAGAAAAAAGAAGGAAATAATAGAAGGAAGCAAAGACAGACAAAAAGAGAAAAAAGAAGGAAGAAAAGAAAGAAAGTAAAAAGAAAGAAAAAGGAAGGAAGAAAGAAAAAAGAATTAAAGAAAAAAGAAAAAGAATAAAAGAATAAAAGAAAGAAAAAAGGAAAGAAAGAGAAAGAGAAAGAAGGAAGGAATAAAAGAAGGAAAGAAAGACACAAAAAGAAAAAAGAAGGAAGAAGGAAGGAAGGAAAGAAAGTAAAAAGAAATAAAAAGGAAGGAAAGAAAGAAGAAAGAAAGTAAAAAGAAAGAAAAAGGAAGGAAAGAAAGAAAAAAGAATAAAGAAAAAGAAAAAGAAGAAAAAAGGAGAAAAGAAAGAAAGGAAAGAAAGAAAGAGAAAGAAAGAGAAAAAAGAAGAGAGAGAAAGAAAGAAAAAGAAAGAAAAAAGAAAGAAGGAAATAAAAGAAGGAAGGAAAGACAGACAAAAAGAGAAAAAAGAAGGAAGGAAAGAAAGAAAGTAAAAGGAAAGAAAAAGGAAGGAAAAAAGAAAAAAGAATGAAAGAAAAAAGAAAAAGAAAAAAGAAGAAAGGAAAGATAAAAGGAAAGAAAGAGAAAGAAGGAAGGAATAAAAGAAGGAAAGAGAGACACAAAAAGAAAAAAGGAAGAAGGAAGGAAGGAAAGAAAGAAAGTAAAAAGAAATAAAAAGGAAGGAAAGAAAGATAGGAAGAAAGAAAGAAAGAAAGAAAGAAAGAAAGATAGAAAGAAAGAAAAGAAAGAGAGAGAAAGAAAGAGAGAAAGAAAGAAAGAAAGAAAGAAAGAGAGAAAAGAAAGAAAGAAAGATAGAAAGAAAGAAAAGAAAGAGAGAGAGAGAAAGAAAGAAAGATAGAAAGAAAGAAAGAAAGAGAGAAAAGAAAGAAGAAAGAAAGAAAGAAAGAAAGAAAGAAAGAAAGAAAGAAAGAAAGAAAGAAAGAAAGAAAAAGTTGATTATTTCAATTTGAGATTTCTCTAAACATTCCAACCCAGAAAAATAAAATAAAATAAAAACGCGTGAGAAGTATAAATTTTTTTTTTAAAAAGACTATTATTGTGGCCAGAGCAGTGGCTCAAGCGGTAGGGCGTCTTCCTTGCATGCGGCTGACCCAGGACGGACCTGGGTTCGAAGCCCCGGCATCCCATATGGTCCTCCCTCAAAGCCAGGAATAATTTCTGAGCACAGAGCCAGGAGGAACCCATGAGTTTCACTGGCTGTGGCCCCCCCCCAAATATATAATATGTTATTTTTATTTAAAATATAAATGTTGTGAAATATAAAAAATTCTATATTCTGTATGAATGTGTTACCATTAAAAATGTAATACAAGTCCTATCAAATATATTCTCATGTATAATATATTTTAAAATATATCTGATAAAAATCTACAGAAAATATAAATGCATATATGTTATAAATGTGTATTTGATAGAAATAGAAGAGAAAATATCTTAGATAATATAAATTGGCAGATTTCTTGATTTTTTTTTGTATGTGTGTGTGTGTCCAGAAATGGACGATCCTGAGGGACAAGTCGCACTTTAAAGCGTCATTTCGGACTCAATTTATCCGTCAAATCTAGTGACAAGGACCTGAAGAAATTTCCAGTAAACTGGAAAAAAAAATTTCAATAAACTTTATTGATTAGTTAGCTGACCAGTCACAGAAAAAAAAAAAAAAAACACACAGGGAGAAGAAAACAGAGATAATTTTATTAAGTCTCCCTTAATAACAGGTTTATTAAGATAAACTAAAAGCCCTGAGCATGGCCTAGATACAGAATATATATTTATATAATGTATATAACTATTTAAATATAAATATAGATGATTTATAGACGTTAAAATTCATTTTCAGCCATTAATTCCAACCCTATGCGCGTCATCCTTTTTCTTCTTGTTAGAGCTCTCTATTTATTGTTTTTTTAAAAATAATATCTTTATGAAAGCACCATGATTACAAACTTGCTTGTAGTTGGATTTCAGTAATACAAATCTATGCCCCTATATACTATAATAAATATTATATTTTATATAATATATATATTTTATATATTTATATATTATAGTTCATGACTTCATCTTAAATCTTTATAAGTTATATAAATATAACTTTATATATTATGTTATATCACATTATATTTATATTTATACTATAAATATTTATATTTATATTATATTATATGTAGATTAAATATATAGATATAGAAATATATAGATATATATAAATATACTATTTATTTATATACATATAAAGAATATAAGGAATTTAATTGTAATAATTTAATATGATAAAGGGCCCGGAGAGATAGCACAGCGGCGTTTGCCTTGCAAGCAGCCGATCCAGGACCAAAGGTGGTTGGTTCGAATCCCGGGGTCCCATAGGGTCCCCCATGCCTGCCAGGAGCTATTTCTGAGCAGACAGCCAGGAGGAACCCCTGAGCAATGCCGGGTGTGGCCCAAAAAACAAAAAAAAAAAAAAAAAAGAAGACACAAGACATCCTAGCATCATAGTCATTTCCAAGACATGAAACATTATTTACTAAGATCATTTTCCCAGAATGAGAGTTTTGTTGGATCGCGCTGCGGTTGTTAGTAACCCACAGTGACGATGTGGATGAAATTTGAGTTTGGATGAAATCCTATCAACATATATGTCCAATAATTTCCATTTGTAAACTACAGATATCCTATGCCCTAATACAAACTAGTAAGAGCACATGAACAAAAGTTCAAACCTAGATAAAAAGGGAAAACAGAATTATCTTCCTTCAAACTGTATAAAGCCACATCTTTTAGGAAATGCACCTATGAGGTTATCTGAACACTTCCTGCTGACGTGAGTCGTTGGGAGTTTCCAGGGCTTAACTTTTTGATATCTACCAAATAGCACTTTGCCAAAATGAAAATGTTGGGTCCTTATTGGGTCAAAATAGAAATTGCTTTATTATGTTACCCTCACAAAATTATAAACGTAGCTGAATTGCTTCCAAACAAAGAGTATCATTCACAGGTGTTCTTAAATTTATGAAAAATCTAGAAGCCTTCTAGGGTCTCAAATATATCAAATGATTTTGAGGCATAATGGAGCCTAGAGTTTCTTTTTGGATACTTTTCTGAACAAATAGAAGCATAGTATTTCTACCTAATCATTAGGATGACTGCTACTAGATCTTTATCACTTTTCACCAGATAGGCGAAATAATCACTGTCATAACCAGTACATCTTCTTGAAAATGTATTTAAGCAGCTATATGAGATTTGCATTGATGTATATTTTAACATTATTTAAAAAAATTAATTTTAAGGATATGAAATCAAACAGACAGGGCTGGAGCAATAATGCAGTGGTAGGGTGTTTGCCTTGCACGTGGCGGACCCAGGACAAATCTGAGTTCGAACCCTGACATCCCATATGATCCCCCCAAACCAGGAACCACTTCTGAGCACATAGCCAAGAATCGCCTCTGAACGTCATAAGAAAAGAAAGAAATTAAACAGAGGCATAAACCTTTTGATATTGTCCAATACTCGTGTTTTAACAGTCCTATGAGCATGTTCAACATTGGCTGGTCCTTAAAAATTAAGAGATAGCACAGTGGCATTTGCCTTGCAAGCAGCCGATCCAGGACCAAAGGCGGTTGGTTCGAATCCCGGTGTCCCCTAGGGTCCCCCGTGCCTGGCAGGAGCTATTTCTGAGCAGACAGCCAGGAGGAACCCCTGAGCACCGCCGGGTGTGGCCCAAAAACTAAAAAAAAAAAAAAAAAAAAAAAATTTTAAGGGAATCCCAATGGTATATTTGATATGCGATGTTGTTGTTGTTGTTGTTTTCTTTTTCAAAATGATTGAAATGTTGCACTTGTGTAGACTGGAAAATAGTCAGCTTTGCCGGTGTCTGAACACACATCGCAGAGAAGAAATGTAGTCTGAACTTGTAGTAGGAGGCCGAAGAATCCGCCAGGTTCAGGTCAATACTCTCTATGCATTGGAAAGACTTTCAGGCTTTGGTAATCTTCAGTTCTGTCCAAAATATTTTGGCCAGCTGTAGCAACATGTGAGGATCGTGTTCACACTTTGTTAGGTCAATTCAGCATTCCAATTAGATGGAGTCCAGTCTGATACCCAGATTCTTGAGATTTTTCATATGAGACATTCTTTTATTTTTTCCCCTGTGGAAAGTTTTTTTTTCATAAATTATCTTTATCTAAACACCGTGATTACAAATATAATTGCAGTTGTATGATTACAGTCATGTAACGAACACCCCCCTTCACCAGTGCAGGATTCCCACCACCAATTTCCCAGATCTATCTAATCCCCACCCCACCCCACACCTGTACTCGAGATAGGCTTTCTTTCTCCCTCATTCATTCACATTGTTGTGATAGTTTTCAGTGTAGTGATTTCTCTAACTGCACTTATCACTCTCTGTGGTAAGCTTCATGTCATGAGCTGCACCTACTGAGAAGATAGGGGGAAATAAGGGTTGGGACTGAGGCAGTAAAATATTAGAAATGAGATTTGTAGGGCAGAATCAAGGTCACAATACAAGATGGATGTTATGGATATATAAAATATATGCATACAATACTATCAATAGGAAAACAAGGAGAAAAAATTTCCAGTGACTGTCCCAACAGAAACCAGTGCTAGACCAGCCCACCCTCCTCCCAGGGCGCATTCCCATTCGTGTAGGGAGAGGTAGCGGGGAAGCCTGAGGACCACTAAGTGTCCATCTGAACCCACTTCTGGCCATCTGAGCTGGCACCCAGGGAAGGCCTGGAGTCAGGAGAAAAAGACAAGGATGGCTGGGGGCCTGCTAAGCCTCCCAGCACTCCCCAGGCCAGGGAGAATGGCTCCGTCCAGTATGGGGCCTCCCCAAACCCCATACCTGGTAAGAGCTGGTCTCCAGAATCAAAGAGGAACCAGAGGCCAGATGTCTGCCCGCCCTCCTCTCCATGCACCTCCCCCCTGGAGTACAGAGGGAGGGGGAAGCCTGAGGACCACTAAGAGTCCACCTGAACCCACTTCTGGCCATCTGAGCTGGCACTCAGGGAAGGCCTGGAGTCAGGGGAAAAAGACAAGGACGGCTGGGGGCCTGCCAAGCCTCCCAGCACTCCCCAGGCCAGGGAGAATGACTCCGGTATGGGGCCTCCCCAAACCGCATACCTGGGAAGAGCTGGTCTCCAGAATCAAAGAGGAAACCGGAAGCCAGATGTCTGCCCGCCCTCCTCCCCATGCACCTCCCCACTGGAGTACAGAGGGAGGGGGGAAAGCCTGAGGACCACTAAAAGTCTACCTGGACCCACTTCTGGCCATCTGAGCTGGCACCCAGGGAAGGCCTGGAGTCAGGAAAAAAAGACAAGGACGGCTGGGGGCCTGCCAAGCCTCCCAACACTCCCCAGGCCAGGGAGAAGGGCTCCGTCCAGTATGGGGCCTCCCCAAACCCCATACCTGGCAAGAGCTGGTCTCCAGAATCAAAGAGGAACCAGAGGCCAGATGTCTGCCCGCCCTCCTCCCCATGCATCTCCCCCCTGGAGTACAGAGGGAGGGGGGAAGCCTGAGGACCACTAAAAGTCCACCTGAACCCACTTCTGGCCATCTGAGCTGGCACCCACGGAAAGCCTGGAGCTAGGGGAAAAAGACAAGGACGGCTGGGGGCCTGCCAAGCCTCCCAGCACTCCCCAGGTCAGGGAGATATATGAGACATTCTTATAATATTATGAGCCCAGGAGAGCGGTCACTCTTCTTACCAAGCTGGTCAAGCGAATGCACAGTCGAGTAGACTGGAGGCATTTCTTCAACCATCAGTTGTAAACGTCATTGATATTGAACCACTGTAGACACATTTCACAAATGTATGTTCGAACTAAGAGCCAGAGAAATGCCTAGAGAAGAAATTGTTTATGTTGAGGTCGACCCGATAACCTCAGACCTAAAGGAGTCACATTAGGCAGAAATGTGGCTTTTCTACCTTTGATGGCAATGGTTTCCAGACACCTTACATTCTGTTGGACAGAACATAAAGACACAATGCTTTCTCATTTAAAGTCATAAGGTATCTCTTAAAGGATCCAAATGTGACCAGAGTTTGGAAGGGATGAAGGGAAAATTGGCAAATGTGTCAATCATTCCTTTGAATTATTTTCTTTTTTTTTTTTTTTTTTTAAAAAAAAGGTTTGTACTGCGTCACAGTGATATACACAGTGATTATTCCTGTTCAGCTTGCAGAAACCTATGGGAGTCTGTGGATTGAATTCAGGGTAGTTGCATGCAAGGCAAAGTCCCTACCCACTAGACTATAACTGTGGCCCACTTATATAATCTTTGAAAATCATACGTGAAATCTTACTCCAGAAAAATATTTTTATTTTTGGATAAATAAAACCAGAAACATTGAAATTCTGCGTGCGATGTAAAATGTTTTTAAATTAAAAACATCATAATCACATACTAAAATTTTCAACTCATGTAATAAATATTATCTGCAAACAGGGAACGCGAGAATCCAGTTCCTGATGAATAACATACAATACATTATATTCAGAAGAGTCAGAGAAATTCTCTCATGCAGAACGACTGACTTGGAAAGCCACGGAGTACTTTTTTTTTTTTTTTTTTTAGAAAATGGGATACAGAGGGTTAGGCCCATGACCATGAAGGTCAATTCTAATCAAAATTAATCTTTTTTTTTTTTTTTTTTTTTTTTGGTTTTTGGGCCACACCCGTTTGACGCTCAGGGGTTACTCCTGGCTATGTGCTCAGAAATCGCCCCTGGCTTGGGGGGACCATATGGGACGCCGGGGGATCGAACCGCGTTCCTTCCTTGGCTAGCGCTTGCAAGGCAGACACCTTACCTCCAGCGCCACCTACCCGGCCCCCATCAAAATTAATCTTTACAAAAAATAATTTCATTCGATATATTTGTGAATAATACTTGTCTATAACAATAAATAACATAAATGGTTTGGAAGGTTCAAGAGCTAAAAGGGTGGGAGAGAAACCATACAGATTTCTCTTGAAGAGTTATGTATTTGGGGGTATGCCCTTGGCTCAAAATTTATGCCCAACTTATGCGCCTCAGGGAGCCATCCTGGTAGTACTCAAGAGACCAAGTGGAGAGCCAGTAATTCAGTCTTGATTCTGCCAAAAGGAAGCAAGTGATTTATATCCTCAAAAGGCTCACAAATAAATATTCTGATAAAACGTTATCAGCTTCCAGGATGATTCAGCCATCGGATGATCTAGGCGAAGCTTCCATCTGATCAGTCATTGGTCCTTTGCATCTTGCGTTAATATAGACATATACTATAAAAAAGGACACATGGTAGATATCGTCCGTCATCTGCTCCTGAGGAATTGCAGTAACCAGCACCAAGATGAAGTTGTTGATATTGTCTCTTCTACTTGTCTCGTTTACACGAATCTCAACCCTCAGGTAAAAGAATTGTGTGATTTGACAATGGAAGTAAGGTGTGTTGCTGTGTGTTTCTCTGTGTGTGTGTGTGTGTGTTTGTGCCTGTGTATGTCAGTGTGCTTTAGTTATTTCAAGAGTCTATCCATGGCATTCCTTATATTTGACTTATTTCAAGAGTCTATCCATGGCATTCCTTATATTTGAATTATTTCAAGAGTCTATCCATGGCATTCCTTATATTTGACTTATTTCAAGAGTCTATCCATGGCATTCCTTATATTTGAATTATTTCAAGAGTCTATCCATGGCATTCCTTATATTTGACTTATTTCAAGAGTCTATCCATGGCATTCCTTATATTTGACTTATTTCAAGAGTCTATCCATGGTATTCCTTATATTTGAATTATTTCAAGAGTCTATCCATGTCATTCCTTATATTTGAATTATTTCAAGAGTCTATCCATGGCATTCCTTATATTTGACTTATTTCAAGAGTCTATCTATGGCATTCCTTATATTTGAATTATTTCAAGAGTCTATCCATGGCATTCCTTATATTTGAATTATTTCAAGAGTCTATCCATGGCATTCCTTATATTTGAATTATTTCAAGAGTCTATCCTTGGCATTCCTTATATTTGAATTATTTCAAGAGTCTATCTATGGCATTCCTTACATTTGAATTATTTCAAGAGTCTATCCATGGCATTCCTTACACTTGAATTATTTCAAGAGTCTATCCATGGCATTCCTTATATTTGACTTATTTCAAGAGTCTATCCATGGCATTCCTTATATTTGACTTATTTCAAGAGTCTATCTATGGCATTCCTAATATTTGACTTATTTCAAGAGTCTATCCATGGCATTCCTTATATTTGAATTATTTCAAGAGTCTATCCATGGCATTCCTTATATTTGACTTATTTCAAGAGTCTATCCATGGCATTCCTTATATTTGACTTATTTCAAGAGTCTATCCATGGCATTCCTTATATTTGAATTATTTCAAGAGTCTATCCATGGTATTCCTTATATTTGAATTATTTCAAGAGTCTATCCATGGTATTCCTTATATTTGAATTATTTCAAGAGTCTATCCATGGCATTCCTTATATTTGAATTATTTCAAGAGTCTATCCATGGCATTCCTTATATTTGACTTATTTCAAGAGTCTATCCATGGCATTCCTTATATTTGACTTATTTCAAGAGTCTATCTATGGCATTCCTAATATTTGACTTATTTCAAGAGTCTATCCATGGCATTCCTTATATTTGACTTATTTCAAGAGTCTATCCATGGTATTCCTTATATTTGAATTATTTCAAGAGTCTATCCATGTCATTCCTTATATTTGACTTATTTCAAGAGTCTATCCATGGCATTCCTTATATTTGAATTATTTCAAGAGTCTATCCATGGCATTCCTTATATTTGACTTATTTCAAGAGTCTATCCATGGCATTCCTTATATTTGACTTATTTCAAGAGTCTATCCATGGTATTCCTTATATTTGAATTATTTCAAGAGTCTATCCATGTCATTCCTTATATTTGAATTATTTCAAGAGTCTATCCATGGCATTCCTTATATTTGACTTATTTCAAGAGTCTATCTATGGCATTCCTTATATTTGAATTATTTCAAGAGTCTATCCATGGCATTCCTTATATTTGAATTATTTCAAGAGTCTATCCATGGCATTCCTTATATTTGAATTATTTCAAGAGTCTATCCTTGGCATTCCTTATATTTGAATTATTTCAAGAGTCTATCTATGGCATTCCTTACATTTGAATTATTTCAAGAGTCTATCCATGGCATTCCTTACACTTGAATTATTTCAAGAGTCTATCCATGGCATTCCTTATATTTGACTTATTTCAAGAGTCTATCCATGGCATTCCTTATATTTGACTTATTTCAAGAGTCTATCTATGGCATTCCTAATATTTGACTTATTTCAAGAGTCTATCCATGGCATTCCTTATATTTGAATTATTTCAAGAGTCTATCCATGGCATTCCTTATATTTGACTTATTTCAAGAGTCTATCCATGGCATTCCTTATATTTGACTTATTTCAAGAGTCTATCCATGGCATTCCTTATATTTGAATTATTTCAAGAGTCTATCCATGGCATTCCTTATATTTGAATTATTTCAAGAGTCTATCCATGGCATTCCTTATATTTGAATTATTTCAAGAGTCTATCCATGGCATTCCTTATATTTGAATTATTTCAAGAGTCTATCCATGGCATTCCTTATATTTGACTTATTTCAAGAGTCTATCCATGGCATTCCTTATATTTGAATTATTTCAAGAGTCTATCCATGACATTCCTTATATTTGAACATAAGGAATATTGAATATTCCTTACACTTGACAAATATTGCATATTTGTCTAAATGTAAATATCGCCAACCTTGTGAGTAAGGCATTCTGCCTAATTGGAAATGTTCTTCACAGAACACAGGACAATGGCAACTAGCGAAAATTGGAGCAACCAATAGAGAGAAAATATCAGAAAATGGCATTCTGAGACGTTATATAGTGAGGATTGATAGCATAATCTTACAGTGTTGCCTGGTATTCATTTCCGTCGATGCAAAGTAAGTGAAAATTGATCTGAATGCCAACAATATATGGTTTTAGAACCTGAGAAATGTTTACATGAGAGCCTGAAATGAAGAAACATGTTCCCTGTATCTCACTTAATGTTGTGTTTTCTTGTTCACAATATCTTAATATTTTGAAAATGCTACCCTTGGTGGAGCATTGACATAGAGAGTTATTTATCGAAGCTTTGAAAACATACCTAAAAATTTTATAAATTATTTCATATACTTTCTATGGAAATAACTGTATTGATTTACTAAATGAGAGTATCAAAGTAAGTAAAGTGCTGAGCAAAATGTATCCAGTGCTCTTTTTAAAATAGCATAAATGTTGACTGACCTGAAAACAGTGATAACTAAAAGATACTTCATATAGGTGTGGCATTTCTAGTTTCTCTCCATTGAGGATAATATTGGGTCTCTTTTAGCTGGTACTCTTCGGACATGCAGGGTTTGGTCGCATACAGTCCTTATCTCTGGGAGTTTCTCTGTAATGTTGTCTTTGATTGTTGATTTTACCTGGGCGTTCTCCTCCTGTGTTTCTGAAACTCCAATGATTCTTATGTTGTTTCTGTTGAATTTACCAAACATTTCTATTTTCATTTGTTCAAAATCTTTGAGTATTTTTCCCATTGTTTGTGCATTTGCTTTGAGTTTTTTTTCCAATCTCCTCTGCTATCTGGAGTTATTATGCCTCTCATCTTCCAGCTGACTAATTCTGTCTTCAGCTGCTGTTACTCTACTGGGGAGGCTTTCCATCGAGTTTTTTCATTTCCTCTACTGCATTTTTCAGTCCCATTATTACCGTTCGGAGTTTTCTGATTTCCATATTTATGGTTTATTCAGATCGGTCTATGCTTCCTTTGAGTTCCATGAACATCCTCCATATATCTCCACTCTAAACTTTCTTTTTGATCCCTGCGTCCATCCAAGAGGATCACAGGAAGCTGAGCTCTCCGGTTTCTGACTGAAGGTAGGACTGGATCAGTCCACAGCTCTTTGACCCCTACCTGCCTTGGCAACAGCAGACTTTTTTTTTTGAGGGCCACACCTGAAGCTGCTTTGCGATCCCTGGGTCCATCCAAGAGATTCAGGCATTGTGTAATATCTAGCGTTCACTTGATTTTATTGCTCGCTTTGCGGTCAGTCAAAAAGTTGCTCAGGCTTTACTCCTTATTTTTCAATTTCGAGACTTACTAAAAATATAGTTTTCAAAGTCATTATTATTTGAGTTTTAGGCATATTATATGCTAATACTTATCCCACAACCAGTGACAGCTCCTGTTACCTAACTACCTTCCTAACTCATCTGGATATTTAGACCCTCCCACAACTCAACCTTATCCTGAACCCTCAGACTTGTAGACCTAAGGGGCCGAGAAAGACCTCACCATCCATCATGCCACCACAGCTGGACTTTATTAATTAATTATTGACACAACAAGCTCTCATCACTGGAGCTCCTATACTCTGTTTCCTTCATCCCTTCTCAAACCCCATGACAACTTGACAGGAACAGTAGAGTTGAATGGTGTCCTATTGTCAGCGTTGTTGTGTCTGACTTTGGAGGCACAGCTGGACCACTCTGTGTATCCCAACAGGAACCCAAGCCAGACCCCTATGCACCCATGAGTTCTGCCCTTATGTCTTGATCTCTTTCCTTCTCTGCCTACTCTCTAAATTTTGTAAGGTAAGGATGATCTTGACCTTCCATTTATTTCTCTAATATCCTAAATACACTTAATCTATACACCAAAGATTAGCCAGATTAGCCTGCTTGTCCTTCTTTATGTTTTCTTAGTTTTGGGGGAGGCACATCCGGTGACACTCAGGGGTTAATCCTGGCTCTGTGCTCAGAAATCGCTTCTGTCTTGGGGGACCATATGGGACACCAGGGGATCAGACCATGGTCTGTCTTACACGAGTGTTGGCAAGGCAGACAGACACCTTGCTTCACAGCTCAGCCAGTCATTCATCTTGTAAAAGTTTTTTTTATTTTTGACCTAGAGCAACATTTCATATCTAACTGATCATAATTTTAAAATGGAAACACATTGTATGTTTGGGCATAGCTTTATAGTTCAATGCATGCATTATTGAGCCCCCTGATAGATTCCTTATCATTACTATAATGCTCACGGCAGCTATGAATATTGGTGACTATATCTTCTTCCTATTTAATAGACTAATTTCCTAAATTTACATACCCAAAATGTGAATTTCAGGGTCATTTTCAAGCTCAATTCTAAGTTGCTGTAAAGTATCTTCATACTGTTTTCAATAGTAGTTTTACCAGAAAACATGGCCACCAGGATCTGGTCACAATTCCTTTCTCACCACGTTCCTAGCAGCGGAAATGGTTATGAGTAGATGTTTGAGACGTGAAATTCGCAGTGGTATCTCATTTATCTTCTTGGATAGAATCGTCCTAATGACACATGGCACTTCCCTCTTATCTTCCAGTTGTTGTCTCTCTCTTGAGATGCTGTACATACCTCCTATGAGGAATTTTGTTGGGACTGGATGGAGCAATAAGAAAAGTTTGTGGGCCCGGAGAGATAGCACAGCGGCGTTTGCCTTGCAAGCAGCCGATCCAGGACCAAAGGTGGTTGGTTTGAATCCCGGTGTCCCATAGGGTCCCCCGTGCCTGCCAGGAGCTATTTCTGAGCAGACAGCCAGGAGGAACCCCTGAGCACTGCTGAGTGTGGCCCAAAAACCAAAAAAAAAAAAAACAAAAAAAAAACACAAACAAACAAACAAAAAAAGTTTGTGCTCATTTGTATTTTAGGGTCAGGGGAATGTGTGAAACATCCATTTCAGTGGGAGTGAAGGGACAAAGACTCAGACTTTTACCGCATTTATTGTGAGTATATGTGCTTCATGGGTGACTGCATAGCCTACTGATGTTATTGTCTTGTTTTTGGAACCACACTCTAGAGAGTTCAGTGCTCAAATTTATAGGACTCGCTCACACATAGAATGCATCAGCTCTTTCAAATTAGCTTAATCTAATCAACCACAAACATATTCAAAGGCAGGTCTTATTCCAGCCTATAAAAATAAAAACATCGGGGCCGGGCGGTGGCGCTGGAGGTAAGGTGCCTGCCTTACCTGCGCTAGCCTAGGAGACGGACCGCGGTTCGATCCCCCGGCGTCCCATATGGTCCCCCAAGCCAGGAGCGACTTCTGAGCGTATAGCCAGGAGTAACCCCTGAGCGTTACCGGGTGTGGCCCCCCCCAAAAAAAAAAAACAAAAAAAAATAAAAATAAAAAAAATAAAAATAAAAACATCATATTGTATGACTGGAACGCAATTCTGAACAATTGTAGCTGTGAAAAAAAAATACACTTATTATAAACATGGACCAAAAAATAAAATAAATAAATAAATAATAAATAAAAACATCATTATACGCTAAGTCAATTCTACAATCATCTTAGAGAAGGCCCAGCTATCTTGAATACGGGCAGAGGGTGAGGAAGGAGGGGGATAGGGGCCATTGGTGATGAGAATGTTTCACTAGTGAAGAGGGGTATTCTTTTTGTGACGGAAGCCCAAATACAGGCATGTGCGTGGCCATGGTGCTTACATGAAGAGAAAAAGGTTAAAATAAGAAGTAATTGTCTTATAAATATTTATGATACTATCTGGAGGTGATATTTTTGCATACACAACATGCATGGCGAGGTTTTTGTTTTTGTGGTGCTGGGGATCAAAGTCAGGGTCTATAATAATAATAATAATAATGAAGAAGAAGAAGAAGAAGAAGAAGAAGAAGAAGAAGAAGAAGAAGAAGAAGAAGAAGAAGAAGAAATGCCAGTTCTCACTACAACCATTTGCTTTTCCACACAAAGTCAAGATAAGGAGAGAGAGAAATTTACTTGAGTCCATTATTCTCTTGCACTTTCATTAGAGAAATGTCCCCACCTCTTACGTTACACAAAACTGTTCTAGAGAGAAAATAGAGTGTGTAGTATATCTTCCATTGTTACTACTGACTGCTGCGAACTTTTATCATAATTAGATAGAAGTCCCTGAAGCAAACCTTAGTGGGTTTATTTTTCCACTGGGGAATCAAGCGGTCCACGAGCGGACGGATATGAAATATGAATTATGACATATGAAATAAATGAAACCACACAGAATTACATGGTCAAAACAAGAGGGAGAAGCCAAAGAGAGGCTTTATTCCTTGAGTTGGGCCTTAAATAGACGGATATTTGGGGCGTAGCCAGGGAGAAAAGAAAAGGGGATGAACCATTGAGATCAGATCTAGAATTAGCATATGAAGAGACAGGTAAAGAGAAACCAGATACCTTTGAGGAAATGGGGGAGGAGAGAGAGAGAGATCACAGGAGAGCTCAGCAGGAGACTTTTGGCGGGCTTTGATACTGACATTTCTTTGTCTGTAGGTGAGCTGAGACTGGTTTTCTATAGTGGCCAAATAGAGAAGGAAAATGTAATGTTTCAGCCATGTTGGAATTACCGCCAATGATCCACGCAAAGGGTCAAATGATTGACTTCGCTAAGCGGGCCTTTTGGCAAATAATTCTTTCAGATGAGGTAACCCCTTCACCAGGGGAGGAAAAGACCACGTCTGGTGCGTGCTTTCCTTAGATGGGATGTAACAACTGACCTCGGTTCTATCTCTAGTATCTATAAGATATTGATTCTGCTACTCAATAGAATTCCCTTAGCCCAGAGCACAGAACAAGTTCCAATCACCAAGAGATCTGCACAAAAACTAAAAATATAATAATTATAATACTCACACAATATATCGGAACAGTCTCTTATTTGATCATACCATCAAATGGCCAGTTTTCAGAAATGTGGACAAAAATTTAAAGTTATTGTCTAGAGAATGTTTGTAAAAAGTCGCTTCTATAAGTAAATATTCTATTCTGTTCTATAAGGAAATATCAACTATATTAACAGTAGACATAACAACAAAAATCCCCCTTAAATTTGGCATTTCAATGAAATGAAGTAATTAGGTAGAGTTTATATTTATGTGGTTTAAATTATATTGTTAAATAATTATTTAGACATTTTTAAAGTAACAAATGTTGAATTATAAATATTTTAAAACTTAGCATTAGTATTATCTTGAAAAGTCAAGAAATACTCAGCCATTAAGTTATCTTAGAAAAAAAAGGAACTATGTCTGTCTTTAATAGTCAACGATAAGATCTCATAAATTAATGATATAAAAATGTAGCAAAGATATCTAAAATAATATAATTGCACCATTTTTGTAAATTTTTAGTATTTGTTATCTTAGTTCATGTTAAACAATGAATAAAATGTTTCTATCTACTTAGTGTTAAAAGAGAGGAAAACAATACAATGACTTTTGCAGACCATGGATAGCATTAGAAATGGGTGTCAAAATTGCTAAAATTTTGGCACACAACTGAAGAAATCAGAAGAAAATTCAAATTCAAAATATAATGGAAAACTCACAATGTGTCAGTAAATCAGTTAGCTATGTATGGAAATTTGGAAGAAAGAAGAAATTTGTCAACTCAGATACAAAGGGACAAATTTCAACTTTCAGAATCTTTGTCATGGGCTGGAGTGATAGCACAGTGGTAGAGTATTTGCCTTGCATGCAGTTGACCCAGGGGGACTTGATTTGATCCCTGGATTAGCATATGATTCTCTGAGCCAATCAGAAGAAATTTCTGAGCATAGAGCCAGGAGTAACCCCTGATAACTTCAGAGAGTTGCCTAAAAACAAAACAAAACAAAACAAAAATAGAATGTCATGGATTTTAAAATGTGCTGAGATATATTATTGATTCAAAGACGATGACTCAATATTCTATCTTAAATGTCCAAAATAAAACAAAAAAAATATATGAAATCAAGTTCTGATTTTTTTTTCTTCTCAGACAAAGGATATTGGAACTTTGACTTCTGTTATCAAGCAGATAAATTGATGATCATCTGCTCGAAGCACACAGATTCTCAAGGAAGTGTTACTTACTTGGTTGAGGTGATAGGTATGTATTCTAGCTTCATCAATATGGAATCAGTTACAAGAAGGACAGAAAAGAGTTACTCAAAGAAAGAATAGGAAATGTATTGTAAAGAGTTAAATTTATCAGTTATGGAGGACCAAATATTCCTTTGTATAGTACGATAGTACTTAACCCAATATTATATTATGAAACTGTCAAGTTTTCTCAGCCAAGCAAGTCAAGTTTTGAGTCCAACAAAGAAATACATCATGACTTGAGAAGTCTCTCTTCATACCATCTACAAATACTTTAAATAGGTTCGCAGGGGTAGCCTATTGACCAAAAATTGAACCTCTTAATAATATCTAAAAGTCATGTTCATCTTGGTAATCGAAGGAAATGTTATGGGAGTCATTGGCCAACGACTTTGAATATTTGTTACATGCTCCATGACTTTGATAGATGGGACCTTGATATGTGATTCTGAGAAACTGGGTATTTGCAACTGGATTGGGGAAACAGGGCCTAGGGGTGGGGATTTTGGATATAGGATCAAATAAAAGAAACTGGATTTGAATATATTCTAGAACCCCACATCTTTTTTTTCTTTTTTTTTTAAATTTATTTAAACACCTTAATTACATACATGATTGTGTTTGGGTTTCAGAACCCCACATCTTAGCATCACCTCTCTACTCCATTCGCATTTGGGGCTAAATCTGAAGGGCAAAAATACATTCAAAGACACTTGTTATCTGATAGTGTTGAATGTGGGAACTCAAAGCCACACCAAAATAAATAAATTAACAACGACATTAATATCAGCCCAAAGTTGGGATATACCACTCGAGAAATATTACTTACTTCTTAGAACGCAAAGATTTTTGCACAAGAATGTGAATAGAGTATCTACCAAAAATAAAATCTATGACAAATACCAGCCTTTCTAAATGTTTTTAAGACGGCCATGAGGAATGCAGACCTTAGATATTGGAGCAAAAGAAATAAAGCTGGATTCTAGTTTGAGATTTTTAGTGTGATTTCTGAGTGCTTTCAGAAACAACAGCCCCAAATCTTCTCCTGATCTCACGAATTTTGAGAAATTCTGCTCATTCACTGGCCTTCAATCCTCCATCAACAAGCAAACACTACTTGCAAATCACTACTTGTGGGCAAGGAACTACTATTATGTGGATGAAATGTCTAACATTTGAGACTAAAGCTTGGACATCCCATATAAGTCTGTTTGTCTAATCGTCATTGGCCTGACGTTGTTGGATGGAGAATGGCAGTGTACTTTATTAGGTAATTGATTTGACAGAGGAAGTGCGAATATCATCAGGGTGATGTATATTCTTGATGTTATTCCCTGGAAAGTAGCTGAGAAGCACTAACACAACAGGCAAATAGAGAAGGTTGTAAAGATGGTGACGTCTCTCTATCTCTACAGAAGGACTTGTCAACTTCTCAAAGTTAGGGGGCATTCTAATGTCTGGTTTTCTACAACTTGCAGTAAGACCCGGCCATAAACTCACCACTGAAGAAATGGAAGAGTTCAACCAAATGGTTAAAGACTTATAACATTCCAGAAAGTAATGTCTTTGATATCAGGGCCAAAGGTAAATTCCCCATATTTTGTTCTGAGTAATCCAATTTTACAAAATAATGTCATGCAAACCATACCAGTGAGAAGTTAATCACCGGTTTAATTATCATTTCACGGAGGTTCTTTTCAAATAACCCTTCCATCTGTAGTTATGAAATAGCTTCTTTAGATGTTTGTCATAGAATTGTTTTAAGTAACACTAAAAGTGAGGGCCGGCGTGGTGGGATGAGCAGTTGGGCTTTTGTTTTGCCTTCGCTAACCTAGGTTGGACAGCGGTTAGATCCCCCAGGATCCCATATGGTCCCCCAAGCCAGGAGTAATTTCTGAGAGCATAGCCAGGAGTAACTCCTGAGCATCACCGTGTGTGGCCCAACCCTCCCCCCCCATAAAAAAGAAGTGCTAAAAGTGGGCAGCAATTGTTCTATGATCTGCATTCTATTTTACAGACAGCTGCTTTTATTAAGGACAATGGGCGAGTGTCTTTATGTTTATATAACTCCTTATATAAGATAGAACTTGCAGAATTAGATCGAAAAGGTGGGAGGGGTAGGATAATGAAGAGGGTGCTGGACTTCCATGGGACCATTCAAATACCGCATACTCGCATGTTTCACGACAAAAAATAAATTGCCAGGAATGATTCCTGAATTCAGAAGCAGGAAATAAATCTGACCAAATTCAGGAGTTAGCTCTGAGTTTTTTCAAAATGTGGGCCAAACTAAAAAGTACCAGAAATTAACTTCTGCCTTATCCTTCTTAAATGTTTTTATGTTTCCCCACACACATAATATGGGCAATGTTTTACCAGAGATTGTATCTCATAACGTACTTACTTTGCTTTTGCAGGTGGCTATGGATATCATGAAAAAATCCGATCAATAAAACATCATCTTCAATTCCAGAACAGGAAATTATAAATGAACTGTGTCGTCATACAAATTAACCTTCTTTCTTTTCTAAAGTCGTGAGAAGATCAGGCCATGCAATTTGTTCCCTTCCATTTCCAGAATCATATCTAATTACTAAATTAATAATGTAAATTATAAATGTGAGCAAGTTTTTGGGATGAAAAGAATCCCCTAGGGTTGCACATAAAAATCTCAATGAAGATATCTTCTCAAATTAACCTGAAACCTACTAAAAATAAAGCCGAGTTTAGAATACAAAATAACTATCAGTACAATCTAAGTCCAATTGTGAAAGTCTCATCAAAGGAACCTACTTCAATACTAACTTATCAAAAAAGTATTGATTAACTTAATAGCTAATTCATGGCATAGGAAGGACCCAAGAGATCTCTGATCAAGACTTGACCATGTGTCAATAATATTATTCTGGTTTCTATAGCCATAGACTTCCAATACAATGAGTGTTCTAACCAACAGAGAAGAGAATTAAGACTTGAAAGACAACATCAGAGGATCATAGTCATTTTTAATATCCCTGCACTCAGCACTTTTCTGCTAAGATATTTTTTCCCAGAATAAAAAAATATGTTGGATCATTGTGTGGTTGTTAGTTACCCACAGTGACAAAGTGTGTGAAATTTGAGTTTAGATGAGACCATGTCAATATCCGTGTCCAAGAATTTGCGTTTTTAAAGCTCAGAGGTTCCATACCATTTAATGTTCCATTAAGAAAGATGTGCAAAAATTAAGACCTAGATTAAAAAAAGAGAAACTTAAAAAAAAAAGTGGACGGGCTCTCTGCCATTGGGGCCAGAGCTGGGAGCTAAACCAAGCACCTGTCAGGTAGTGGAGGGGCGATTGATCCAGGCCCTGAAATCTGCCACACTTTCTGACAGGTAGAGGGAGAGGGGAAAACTTATTGCTATTGTGCAAGGAAGAGAGAACCTATGTCTTCTGGCAGGCAGTAAGGAAGGAGATGTGGATGGGGCCAAACCTCAGCGACCACAGCTAACATACCCACTTAAAGCCACACTCTAGAGAAGGAACCCCACCTCACGCCGAAGGTGATATTGAAGGCTGTGATCTGAAAACATTATACTCCAAGCCAAACCACAAATGCAAAAAAAAAAAAAATGGGTAAACTAAGGAAGACACGAACAACTAGGCATATGGAGAAAAATTGTAAAAAGTTTCCAAGTTCACCAAAACATACGGGCCCAATAGATGAGGACCTCAAAGCAACAATACAGGCAATGGGAAAAGAAATCGAGAAATCACTAGCCAGAGAGTTCAAGAAATCCATAGATGGGCCCAGAGAGATAGCACAGCGGCGTTTGCCTTGCAAGCAGCCGATCCCAGACCAAAGGTGGTTGGTTCGAATCCCGGTGTCCCATAGGGTCCCCTGTGCCTGCCAGGAGCTATTTCTGAGCAGAGAGCCAGGAGGAACCCCTGAGCATAGCCGGGTGTGGCCAAAAAAAAAAAAAAAAGAGAGAAAAAAAAGAGAGAAAAAAAAAGAAATCTATAGATGAACAAATCAACCGACTTAAAGAAGAACTTTTACAGAACATGAGAAAATACATACTAATTGAATTAAAGAAAATAATAAAAAAAAAAAGTCTTAGCAAGCCGTAATAGCAGAAATACAGAATTGGAAAATCATATAGAAGAACTTGAAGGAAAACTGCAAGCCAAAAGTGACAAAGAAGCCAATAAGGAAATAAAAGGTAAAGCACTGGAAGATAAATTTAGGTATTTAATGAACAAAGACAAAAGAAATAATCTACGGATTGTAGGTATACCAGAAGGGGAGGAAATAGGGAAAGGGGACGGAAAAAATGATCAGGGAAATAAGAGCAGAAAACTACTGTTCTGCCTCTTAAATTGATGGGGAAAAATGCACGGTACCAAGACAAAATAGTTGGATGAACATTGAGTAGAAATTTAAAAAATGATCAGACTTAAACACCAAATCTAAAGCCGACGACAACAGAATTGTTACCCAATCTACAATAAGTTAGACACAGAGGGATTCACTTATTCTAGCAGTCCGAGGAGCAAAGGAGGGGGATATGGGATATATGCTAAGATCAGGGGTGAAAGGAGGACAACATTGATTGAATGTCCCTATATACCTCAAATATTACTGTGAAAGAATTGTAACTCACATTGGTAACTCAAAATAAAAAATGCGTAAAAAGGATCAGACTCCAACACCCAAAGTCATTTTCAACAGAATCAATACCCAATCTACAACAGGCCATCACAGAGAGCAGCAAGTAACAATAGCAGACCATGGGGGGGGGGGTCAAGAGAGAGATATGGGATGCATGCTGGGAAAGGGGAGAGAGTGAGGACAACAATGGTGGTGGAAATGGGCCGGATTTATTGTTACCATGTACCTTAAATATTACTGTTACTGTGAAAGATTTGTAATTCACTTTGGTCACAATAAAAATCATTAAAAAATTGGGATGTTTCATAGGACTTTTAACATGCTGATAAATGGAAAATGAAAGCCATGAAGGATGTGTTTTGGGAAGAGTAGAAACGGGGACTGAGGGCCATGAGTATGAAATTATGTTCCGGTCAAAGTGAATTTTCACACCAGGAGGTCCATTCAACCCATTTGTGGATGATACTTCTCTAAAGTTGTCAACCAATATAACTGCCTTGGAAGGTATAAGGGTTAATAGAGCAAGAGTGAAACATTTAAATGACCGATGAGATGTTAATTATAAGGAAACAGAGACATTTATCGTCCCTGATCAGCCATAAGAATGTTATGGTTACATAAAGCATGAAGAAGTCAGTTAACCTAAGACTGCCTTCTGTTTGTTTTTTGTTTTTGTTTTTGTTTTTGGGCCATACCCTGCGGTGCTCAGGGGTTCCTCCTGGCTGTCTGCTCAGAAATAGCTCCTGACAGGCACGGGGGACCCTATGGGACACCGGGATTCGAACCAACCACCTTTGGTCCTGGATTGGCTGCTTGCAAGGCAAACGCCGCTGTGCTATCCCTCCGGGCCCTAAGACTGCCTTCTGTAACTGCCACAGGATGACTGTTGGCCCAAAGATATATAAAGCCTAGGTTAAAGCACCGAAGGGAAGGCATCTAGGAAACTCTGTTGCTACCAATCCGCCATATTGCTCTTGCAGGCTGGTTATGCTGGATTGCTGGAGAAATTGTTTACTGTCTTTTGCTAAACATCTCCCACTGATTCAGGCCTATACTTGGGTATCATTTAGGCATGGCAAAATTAGTGAGTATATTTGAATACAACAGAGTCACACCCCAGACCTATACCATGTCCAGGACATAGTTTTTGTCTTTCAAACTCAACTTTTCTTTTTAACCCCAAGTAGAATGAGGCCTGAGATCACCTGTCTGATTTCTTCCCTGCACAACTGAGCCACATCCAAGATGGTAAATGTTTCCATGTGTATCTATTGGATGATTCTATTGAAGAATCTATTTCTTTAAAATAAATCTTTCTACCTGATTTTCTGGAAAAAAAAAAAAAAGAACATTCCTGGAAGATCTCATGACTATAGTTGAGGATATTTATAAAATAAGATTTACACTCTGTCTCAGCATCTCCTAAAACTCCTAGATTGGCATTAAAAGTTGGAGAATAATTACATACAGGACCTATGAATTGCTCAATCTGTATCCACAGCCCATCGGTCCACTTGTCATGAACAAATGTATAGTATTTCAGTGTGAAGACAACCATTGCTACATTTCGAACTTCAGATTATATCCAGTTCTGCAATGATGTCCTGAAGGAAAAATCAGTATCAGACCATCTTTTATAAGGGTTTATTCTCTGCAGAAATCAAGTAGAAAGGATGAGAATAAATAATAGAAGTATTTGTGGCCTTTGGTGATATATTTACTTCTGCAAAGTCACATCATACCAGGAATATTCAACTCACTGAAACTCTCTCGCACACTTTCACTTCCAACTGGCCTGAATTTTTCCACAAATCTCTAGCTTCAAAGAATAGTTGCCCTTCACTGCCTAGACACACAGGCAAGAAAAATAACTGGATATGCTGGAGAATGTCTTTCTAATTGTTTATCAATAATAGAGAAGAATATAATCGGTGAAGGCTGTTTCAGGAAGCTGCCTGGTACTACATTCAACTTCTTTCTCTTGATACAGGTAGACATATGAAAGGTCAATGGAATTTGTCTGTCTAAAGAAATCATTAACTGGGCCCGGAGAGATAGCACAGCGGCGTTTGCCTTGCAAGCAGCCGATCCAGGACCAAAGGTGGTTGGTTCGAATCCCAGTGTCCCATATGGTCCCCCGTGCCTGCCAGGAGCTATTTCTGAGCAGACAGCCAGGAGAAACCCCTGAACACCGCTGGGTGTAGCCCAAAAAGAAAAGAAAAAAGAAAAAAAAAGAAATCATTAACTGAGTTAATTATCTAGAGTCAACACTTCAAATTTATATTGTTCAACAGAATTCTTTGACATAACAAGTACAATTTTATTTCCCCAAATAAGTGGCACCAGGAAGTCTTTCTCAACACATTTCTGAGACATCAAATTCTGTGTCTTTTTTTTTTTGTTTTGTTTTAATATTTGTTCATTTGCTTTTTGGGTCACACCCTACAGCACTCAAGGGTTCTACATGGCTCTGTGTTCAGAGATTATTCCTTTAGTGCTGGGTGTTAGGTTACACTTTATTTAATTCCAAATCAAAGACTTTTGCCCTTGCATCCTCAGCTCATTTTCAAAGCTTTTGAAATGTAAAAACCCACCGAGATTGCATTTATTCATTTAGGTACATTGGTCCTTTTCTGTATCCTCTTGTTCTTGGGTGGATTGAATGGCAATAAACGTTATTGGTATTATCTAACTCATCAACAGGAGATTGGAAAAATTAAGATCCTACATTTTCCCTCTTATATCTGGCTGGATAACTGAGTCTTTCCAGCGACACTGATCCAAACCTATACTCTCTGTTATGGAATAGAGTGTGTGAAGTCCAATACAGGTTATCAAAACTGAGTCAGACAACAACAAAGCGAGTGGTGTTGGCTTGCAAGGCAAGAGCCAGACAAAAGCCAGGCAACTGCTGTGGGCAAGATCAGCCCCAATTGTATTATTATCTGTCCAATCTCTGGTAAAACAATATTACAAAATAATTTGTTATCTCTATCTTTACCTCCCTGTATGTCCTATATACAAGTTAATCTTTTGTTTGCACTGAATACTTTGTCAAAAAAAAACATTGCTCAATCCAAAGATTGTTTTCTGGAATAGGACTTGATTATACTCAATGCTTGTCTTGAGCCGCACCCCCAACAATGTTCAGGGGTTACTCCTGTACTCAGCAATAACTCCTGAAATTTCTCAAGGGACTCTAAAAGATGCTGGGGATCAAACTCACATTGGTTGCATCTAAGTTTGGCACCAATCTTGCTGTGTTATTGCTCAGGCCCTTATGTTTTGGACTTATTTATTTTCACTTAAGAATACAGGGGTAAGAGAAATATTTGATCATCTTCAGAGACTCAAAGTAAAAGGAACTTGGGTCCTATAGACTCTAACTACAGTGATCATCATAAGAATGTTTTAGCAAACATATTTTCAAACTATATACTTCTGCAGAAACGTTCTTATGATTTTATTTATAGAGTTTATGGAAAAGGAACTGGGATGTTCTAGATTTTTATTACGCTGCTTGGTATAAGAATGTTTAAAAATTTTCAAGTTAAGTGTATCTGCAGAAAGGTTCTGATCTTTATGTTCAGAGAAATCTATGAAAGAATTTGTGATATATTTAAGACAAGAATATGGAAAAAATGGACTTTTTTTTTTACAATGATGTATGCAGAATCTATACTATGATGATTTTTCTTGCTCATCACTTTCCTTAAAACTCAAAGATATTTTTCCTTTTATTTTAGCAACTTCTACTTTGCCCATACACATTAATAGCCACTATGGAGACATATTTTACATCTGGGAGCAAGACACAGTTGTTCTATAAACCTTTGTCAAATGTTTTGTTTAAGTAGAAAGGGTGAAATTGTTAGGTCCATGTGCTACTTTTCTCAAAACAAAAACATTCTCCCAATCTTCTCTTGATTTTAGCAGGCTCTTGAAATTGTAAAAGCCCACCTGATTAGATACTTTTGCCTGTCACTCAACTTTCCCCTTCCCGATGAATTTGTAGTTGTTTGATAAAAAAATATGTCTTTCTGGCTTGATGCACAGGGAGACCATGATAGAAAAAGCAAAATGACTTCAAGACTCTATCTTGACTGAACTTGTTTATTAATTCTTCCTGCCTAACCTTCTTCAGCTCCATTCCCCTGGGGTTAGAAAGATGTTATTGAAAGTAATTTTACAATGTGGGGAGTTATTTTAGAAAAGAAGTATTGAAAAATACACATATACTGGTTTATGTGAGCGGGTGCTTTTTAATCAACACAACGCTAAGGTAAGAGTCAACTCAGATGAACTGTGATTCTGTACTCAAATATATTTGTTTTTATGGGACAATCAATATTTGCGCAGAAAGTGGTAGCCTCACTAAATTACCAGCAAAGTCATTGAGGTACCTTCATTTAAGAAGCAAACAAGTCCAGATACAAAAGAAAACAAAACTCAGACTGATGCCAATGACACCACGTTAGGATCGAACCAGCAGAACCAGTTTCAAACAGAGGAACAGATGACAGAACTTTCTGTTTTTCTGTCTATTTCTGTGTCTCTTTTTTTCTCTTTGTCTGTTGTATACTGACGTCTTAAGACCATTTCTTCTTTCTTCATTCCCTTCTTACTTTCTCTCTACCTTTAATCCTTCTTATTCTGTTCTTTCTTCCCTAACTCCTTCCTACTTTTCTTATTTCTTTCTTCTTTCCCTTTCTGTCTTTTTATTTTCACTTTCATTCTCAGTATTTCTTTTAATTTTTCTTTGTTCTACATTCTATCTTTTCTTCCTGCATTTGTTTCTTTATTTCTCCTACATTTTTCAGAGTTAACATGATTGAATTTAAATTGAATATTCGAGTCATAAAATTATTGAAAATTCAATAGTAAAAAAATGCATCAAATGGTCAGTTTTCAGAAAGACATAATACTTTATGGCAAGTTTTCTATAAGCAAGAAATTTATCCTATAGGCGATATTGACTTTTTGATACCACCTTACAATGCATAGGCTCTGTGACTTGGGCTCTTATTTTTCTGAGGCAGACCCAAATGTCACTCTACTTTGTGATGAGAACGTTTTTGATAAATGATTACAACTCTTTACCTAAGTATATAAAATTTATGATCTTTTAGGGAAAAAGTACATCTACAATACTGGTGTTAGACTTCAGCAAATGAACCAACACACTAAAAAAATGAGATGGGAATTTGTTAAGAACTGGGATACACCATGGAGAAGTATCAGGTATAAACACAAGATTTGGGTTTTCATAATATATCTTTAACTCCTGCCAGTCTCCAGGGACCGTATGAAATGCCAGAAATCAAACTCAAGAATGCCACATGCAATTCAAATAACTTACATTTTGTGCTCTTTCTGGCCCTTTAAGTGAATGTTTCTAAAGAAAAAATACAGAATTTCTAGATTTTAAATATATTCTTCTGCCTGATTCCCTGCAAAAAGACACTCTGAATATCTCATGATGATTTTTATGGACATGCATCTCAACATATTTTGGCAGTCTCGATATCAAAAAAGAGTCTTGGAGAGTAGGACTATGATGAAGAGTTCAGTAAAGAATTAAAAGCTTAGGTTAATGATTTTGTGCATTACCAATGTGAGGACCTCAAATTTTATGAGAAAATAATAAAAAAAAAAACATACGCAAAAACGGGTCTGTAAGAGTGGGAACAGGTGATTTTAATCAAGTGTTTTTTTTTTAACAACTCTAAGGCACAGCAACAACTCAGTAAAGTGTACGGGTGGATATAAATATGTTATTGTTTATAAAATTATCAGTATTTATATGGTAGCTTGGACAGAGGAGGCCTCATTAAAATATCAGCAAAGGAATCAGTTTCTTATATTTATAGAAGCAAACTCAGCCAGATGCATATTGAACAGAGATCATCAGAGACACCAATGAAAACACATTCCTAAGGACCAGTAGAACCAGATAAAAATGAAGGAAGGAATGTAAGGTCGTTGACTTTGTCTGTGTGTCTTTCTGTCAGACTCTGTATCTCTGTCGCTCTGTCTCTAAATGACATTAATTGACCAACTAAGAAATTTCTTTCTGCCTTTGTCCTTTTAAGAGTACAAAAATGCGATGTGACCCAAGTGGTTAAACCAAGGTAGGCTTCTAGAGATGATAGTGAAGGCCGATCCGCGAAAGTACACCGGCCCAGTGGGGCTCAGCTGTGAAAGACTGTGAGTGTGACCTGTCTATGTCTGTCTACTGTCCTCTTGCGTGAAACTCTTGCGAGTGGGGCAAAAAGAGGCTCAGAGGAGCACGGCCGCTCCGCTTCGCTAAGCGGCCGTGCACTCTTTCTAAGGAAAGAACTCCATTGCAACAAGAAGGAAAAATCACACTAAGAACGGCGCTATATCACAGAAGCAAACATTTCTCTCTGGACTGTCTTCTCTGTTACATGCTCGGGCCTAAGATTTGACCCAGTGTGAGGCTTCATCCACGGAGGACTCCCCTCCCTTAGAGGCAAGTCAGCCCATCCAGAAAGGGAGGAGCCAGAGGAGTGTGCTGCCTACATCATATAGACAATGAATACCACTACAACACGTAGAAAAACCCACAATACAAATGTGACAATGGGGAAACAGCGCAGGCCAGCATCAGACATAGAGAATGAAGATGACAATTCTGAGGACCAGATAATGACTGAACAACTAATCAACCTCTCAGATAAGGACTTTAGACTAGCAATATGGAAGGTGCTCAACAGACTCCAAGAAACCATGGATCGAGTTGAACAGAACACTAATAAGAACCAAGAAAATATGAAGGCAGAAATGACAAAACTCCAAACTGAAATAACATGTCAACTAACAGGCCTGAAAAACTCAGTAAACGAAGTGAATGACAAAATGGATAAGCTCTGGGACAGGGTATCAGAAGCTGAGAATAGACTTGGTGCTGTGGAAGATGAGATACATAACAATTCCATACAGCAGGAGAGATTGGACAAAAAACTTAAAGCAAATGAGCAGACAATGGAAAAATTAGTCAAAGAATGGGAACAGACGAAAATAGAAGTCTATGATAAGATCAACAGAAACAACTTAAGAATCATTGGAGTCCCAGAGACCCAGGAAGAAAATTTCCAGGAAGAATCAATGGTCAAGAACATCATTAAAGAGAAACTTCCAGAGCTAAAGAATATATGTGATCAAATCCTGCATGCCCGAAGAGTACCAACCAAAAGAGACCCCAGAAAAACCACCCCAAGACACATCCTAGTCACAATGACAAATCCCACAGATAGAGACAGAATTCTGAAAACAGCAAGATCAAAAGGGGAAATCATGTTCAAGCAAGCTTCCCTGAGATTTACAGCAGACCTGTCACCAGAAACGCTCAATGCCAGAAAGCAGTGGTGGGATATTGTGACAAGACTGAATGAAATGAATGCTTCACCCAGAATACTATACCCAGCAAAACTCACTTTCCGGTTTGATGGAAGAATACATGGTTTCACAGACAAAAAACAGCTCAGAAACTTCACAGACACAAAACCAGTCTTAAGAGAAAAACTGAAAGACCTAATCTAAGACAAGACTACCCAAAAGACACACCAAATTTTGAAATAAAGATGGCGTTAAATCCCAGGACAATTCTTTCTCTCAACGTCAATGGACTAAATGCACCAGTTAAGAGACACAGAGTGGCTAAATGGATCAAAAAACTCAATCCAACCTTCTGCTGCCTACAAGAGTACAAAAATGCAGTTTACAGTGTCATATAGAAAAATAAAAGAAGAGAAAGAATATCTTTTATAAAGGCAGGCAGGATTGAGAATGTGAAGGACTCCTGAAACAATGATGGTGGAAATGTGCTTCTTAAAGGGTGTTATTCATTGTAAGCCTAGAGGTCAATTATGAACATTATGATAACTAATGCTTAAATAAGAAAAAATATATAGATTTTTTTCTAAGCATTCCAACTGCCTGTTTATATCACAAAGCCAAGAACAAAAGTGGAAAGTTAACTTTATTGAAGATGACAGTTGGTTGGGAACAAAATTTGGGAGAAAAAGCAGCATGCTGGGTCCAACTGAAGTTTTTGAGACCACCAGAATTTAGATTTTAAAAGTACCAGTTGAAATCGAGCCTGAGGTATGTGACTCAGGTGCAGAAATTTCTTGTTTTTTTTTATGCATATTTGGAAGGTAAAAGCCCCAGTTTGAATCCATCTTTGGTGTGTGACACTAGGAGAAATGGCCGTGGATTGTTGTCAGCATTTGGATTTCTTTTTTGTTTGTTTTTGGGCCACACCCGGCGGTGCTCAGGGGTCCCTCCTGGCTGTCTGCTCAGAAATAGCTCCTGGCAGGCACAGGGGACCCTATGGGACACCGGGATTCGAACCAACCACCTTGGGTCCAGGATCGGCTGCTTGCAAGGCAAACGCCGCTGTGCTATCTCTCTGGGCCCTCAGCATTTGGATTTCAAAATCACCAGTTGAAATTGTACATGAGCTACAAAACCGAGATGTAGCAGCCTGTGCATTGTGGTGGTGTTTGGGGGTTAAAAGGACTTTGTTGAAATAGAGATGAGCTTTGTGAAAGCAGGAAAAGCAACAGTTCTTTCATATAAATTTAGGTGTTAGAGTTGAAATGTTAAGCATGTTCAAAGAAGTAACTAAATAAAATGAATTGGAAAACCTATGATAATCAAGATGATATAAGCGTTGAATTGACAATATATCAAACAGAATTAGCAGGGCTTAAATACATAGCAGGTGAAATGAAAAACTTCTGGAAATCATCACCCACAGAGTAACAGCTGTTGACTACAGAATAAGGAAACTATAAGATGATCTGCAGAATATTTTTGTATACCATAAAAGGCTAAAAAAAAGTTAAAGAGGAGATGAAAATAGAACTCTGGGATATATTCGATAGAAACAACATAAAAATCATTGGGGACACAGAGATCTGCAAGAACCCTGAGGATAAATCAATAATCAAGAACATCATAACTCAAAATTTGTCATAGATAAAGAAAGCTTGAATCCACATCCTGGATGCTCAAAATGTACCAGCTAAAAGAGATTTCAAAATAGCATTCCAAAGCGCATACCAGCATAATAATGTAAACCACAGATAGTGTAGAAAACACTACAGGATATTAGACACTAAATGGTATGCTTACTTTTAGTAGATTTATCACAAGCAATTCTCAAGACTCAAAAGCAATGTTGGGATATAGTGATGTAACTCAAAGAAATGAATGCTTCTCCAAAGATAACTGACCCAGCCAGATATCCCTTAAGGTGTTAAAAAGGAAACACACGTCATAGATAAGCAACAGATCAGAAAGTTTATAAATTCTAAACAACATTAAGGGGGTAGATGAAGGGTCTCCTCTAAGGCAAGACAGACCCAAGAAACAAAACAAACTGCTAGATAATAGTGACACTTAATCCCATGACAATCATATCTCTCAAGTACAGTGACCTAAATTCACCAGATAATTGACACAGAGTGAAAAAAAATGAACGGAAATGTTGAATCCAACAGTTTGTTGCCTGGAAGAAATTTGTTAGAATACTCAGAGTAAACATAGACTCAACTCAAAAGTTGAGGAAAATCATTCAAGCAAACGATTCCCTTAAAAAGCTTGTGGTGGTCATACTAATATCACCCAAAACAAATTTACTCTTTTTTTTTGCTATGTTAATCAAGTTTATAGTGTAGATACCAGATTGCAGGAAACAAGCTCTAGTACCACAGAGCTTATTAAAACAACAGCAGTAAAATACTTTACATCAGATCTGTAAATATCCTGCATCCTGTTAGTGATAGCCCTGAAGTGAACAAAATTGTCAATTCTGCCAAATTCCATGGTCAGTGATTTTGTAATATGGAGAAATGTCCAGTGTGGATTTAAATAAAATCATCAGTGGTCTTATCCTGACAACCTATGACAGACTTGAACCATCTCTCCCACAAGTATATTCATAACTTATAATTCAAACAATACATTATAAAGTCTACTGAAACAGTCTAATAATATTTGTGCACATGTTCATAGAAAAATGCACAGTATGCTCCAAATCACAATATTGTCTTTTTGTATACAATATACTTTTTCAAGTTTTTTTGATTATAATATTTAAATAGTCATCTTGGACAAGAAAGAAGTTATAATATATATACAAATTTACTCTTAAGGAGCTTATCAGGACAGAGAGAGATTTAATAATAAGCAAGGAATAATTAGAGCAGAAAACAAACACACTTATATATATATATATGTCTATATATACCCAATAAGGGACTTACAAAACATTTTAAACAATTTCTAATATATTTGAAGAAATATATCAATAGTAAGACAATGATAGGAGAGTTTAATACAACCCAGTTACCACTTAATAGGTCAACCCAGTTACATTTAGACAAGATTATAATATCTTTAAAGAGACATATGGAATAAAGTGAATTATTCAATATATATAGGGTTCTCCAAACCCTAAATTTGAATTCATGTTCTTTATTAAGGCACATATGTCAATTCTCCACAAACAGATCAAAATCAAGAGAAAAAAATGACATGATTGTATCCTTTGATAATGAAGATTGGAGAAGAATTACAGGATGACAGAACTCTAACTTTTTGAAGCTTTTTGCACAGCCCATCAGTCCACCTTTACCTGGACAGATGAATGGGTTTTTTGGTGTGAAAACAAAAATAAGTAGCAATGTTTGAAACCTCATATTATCATCGGACCTCACAGAGGTTCTGTAATTGTGGCTTGAAAGCAAAATCAAGATCAGACCAACATTATCAGGGTTTATTGTTTTTTTTTTTTTTTTGGGCCACACCCAGCGGTGCTCAGGGGTTCCTCCTGGCTGTCTGCTCAGAAATAACTCCTGTCAGGCACGGGGGACCATATGGGACACCGGGATTTGAACCAACCACCTTTGGTCCTGGATCGGCTGCTTGCAAGGCAAACGCCGCTGAGCTATCTCTCCGGGCCCAGGGTTTATTGTTTTGACGGATAACTGATCATAGAAAGAATAAGATCCAACAATGAAGGTATTTGTAGTCTCTAATGTCACATTCCCTACTGCAAAGACACGTCACTCCATTAGGGTTATAGATAATGGTGAATTCGGTCTACGCTGAACACTCCTTATGTATGGGAAATTCAAAATTAAACTCACAACCAAACCCCCCAATTTTTTTCTGAAAAAGTACAGATAATGGGTTATAAAGTACAGGTCCTCTGGTTTTTGTATTCCTAACATTGTTTTAGATTTAGGGGTTGGAGTAGTTGAGGAAAAATTAGGTTTGAGTGTTACTAGCAATGCATTCAATGAAGTAGGATATAGAATAAAGGGAATAACGAAAGATGATTTCTATATGAATGGAGAATTCTATTGCAAGTTTCATGCAAATGTTCTAGTATGATTTTATTGTGGGAAAAATTGCTTTTTAGAATCAAGCTAGAGAAAAAAAACTGAAAAAATGTGTAGACACACCAATAAAAATAAATAATCCACAGAGGGCAATCATTTGATACTGCAGCTTAAGATATGCTGTATGATTTGGATCATGTGTTGTAATTTCTCTTTCTAAGTCAATCCCTAGCTTATCATTTTATCTCCATTTTGAGCACAACTGTCTAAACATTCTATTTTAATCTTTTTTCTACAGAGGAAATTTGAAAGAGCTCAACATGAGAAAGGGAGTTACTTCAAAAGTCTTCTACCTGGAATGTTTTATTTCTCTAACCACTTCTTCAACTCTGCATTTTCTTCTTCGTGGGTCATGGCCGGGTCTTACTGAAATGTGTAGAAAGCTAGATTAGAATGATTGCAAACCTTGAATAAATGACAATAATATTTCTATACAGATGCACAAATTTCAGACATAAAATTTTCCTCACACGTCACCTTGTCCAAAGTCTGCTTCCATCTTCCTTTCACCTGTTTTTTTCCATCCATGCAGCCTTCTGTAGGAATAAGTTTATCCCTCCTTCTCTTCTCCTTTCCTAAACCAATATTGCATTTTTACCACCCCTGCCTTAACTTCTCTCACTGTGACCAGCATTCTAGAGGAAACAAGTTCTTACACTTAACGTCTCTCTTCATTTCTATGTTCTTCTTACCCTATTCTGGACATTAATATCCCAGTTATGAAACATAATTATGGGTCTATTGCTCAAAATCTGACTTAATTCCTCCAGCACAATCCACTCCAAACCCTTCCATGAAGCAACAAACCATAATACAAAAAAAAATGCCCTCTGCACTATTAATATTCATCCCAGCAAACGTATGAATCTGAAAACAACCTGACTTGTCGAGAACAACATTGAGTAGTGGTAAAAATTGTGGTACATAGTCACAATTGAGTAATATAGAGCCATTAAGAAAATGTAATTATGGGGCCCGGAGAGATAGCACAACGGCGTTTGCCTTGCAAGCAGCCGATCCAGAACCAAAGGTGGTTGGTTCGAATCCCGGTGTCCCATAGGGTCCCCGTGCCTGCCAGCAGCTATTTCTGAGCAGACAGCCAGGAGTAACCCTGAGCACCGCCGGGTGTGGCCCAAAAACAAACAAAAAAAAAAAAGAAAGAAAGAAAATGTAATTATGAATTTCATTGTACATGGATGAATATGGAGATTATTATGCTGAGTTGCAATGCAACTTTTTCCTCTTATGATTGAGTAATATTCTATTGCATTGTAGAGTCTTTAGCTACTCATCTGTCTCTGCACTTTTTCTTGTTGTTGTTGTTGTTGTTTTTTGTCACACTTGGAGTTGCTCAGGACTTACTTCTGGCTCTGCACTTAGAAGTAGCCCCTCTGGGGAACATATGGGATGCTGGGAATTGAATTAGAGTCCATTTGGGGTTGGCCTCATTGAAGGCAAACGCTCTACCACTGTACTATTAAACCAGCCCTGTCGCTGGACTTTTGAGTTGTTTCCAGATTCAGGCATTTGCGAATGGTCTAGCATTCAGTTTTTTGCATGTTTTGGTGCTCTGGGTTTATTTTTTTTTATTTCAATGATATACTTAAACAAATATATGGTTTATATGTAATTAATAGTTGAGTTTTAGTCAACATATTTTAGCACAAATTTTACCACAAGCGTCAGTTCCCACTGCCAGTCTTCCTAGACTTTGACACCCCCGTCCCTCTCCCTATCACATCCTCCCTTGAAAGGCATAGCAGAGTTGTGTGGTCTCAACTGAGTACTCTTGTTTTCAATATTGTTGAGTTTGTGTGTTGGGTGTAGAGTTGCACACTGTCCTGCAACTCAACAGAAACAAATAACCGGCCCTGGTCCCTCACATAACATTTTTAAATAATTTTATGCCATATATATATATTTTTTTTTTTTTTTGCCAACCTACTTTCTATAATCTGTAGTTCAGGGATACCTAGATTTCTTTTAATTTCTCCATTGTATCTCCAAATTCAATCATTCTAAATAACGCTGATAAGTGAGCTTAACCTGTTTATCTTCCTTCTTCTAATTTTATTCACACCACCAGTATTATACTTCAAACTGAGTTGCAGAAAATATTGATCATCATAACTGCATGGAAATCCATTCTGTCAATGGATAATGTCTTCCCAATTCACTCATCAATAGTTGGACAACAGATTTTGATTCCATATCTTAGATACTGTACTCACAGCTGCCATGAATTACAATGTCATTCTGTCCTTATGAGTGAGTGTTTATATATCCTAAGTAAATTGACTATAAATTGACTGAGGACTCTGTCCAAAAAATTCTACAGGAATTAATCTATATAACATTTCCACCAAGATGGGTCTCAATTCCTTTCCCACCAGATCCACACCTGCACAATTTGTTACTTCTAGTTTTTTGAGAGGTGAAATATGCGCTGGAGTCTAATTTTTCATTAACTTGGATTTCTCTAATGATACAGCTTGTTTCTATTATCTTTGAGTTTTTGTTTCTTTCTTGAGTTAATGTATAAGCACTCTATGTGGGATATTGTTGGGACTTCGAGGATCAAACATAAATGTTTGTGTTGATTTGTTTTTTCAGAAACAGTGGAAAGGGTCAAATTGTAACTTTTGTCGGACTGAAAGAGAAATATTCAAGTAGGTTCATTATTCATTATGAATATATGAGCTATTGGTTGATTTTCTGCCCACTTGTTGTTTTACTGGGGAGCCGTACCAGAAAATGGTCTGAGCACTCATGGCATTATTTACTTTTCCATACAATAGTCCTATCATTTTTTTTTTAGTAACTTAGCTCTTCAACTAGCCATGTTTATCAACCACCAAATGTATTCAAATCATCTTATTCCTGCCTGTATTTTGAGACATTTAATTCCCCAAGCCAGTCCTATCATAGAATTAAATATCATCCTGGAAAAAAAAAACACAAATCATAATGCAAACATTTGGGTTTCCACATGTGTTCAGGACTATGGAAAGTTAAAAAAAATTTTCAGTTCAATCTACTTGAATACTTTATCCCCTATTTCTTTGGCACAAGAATATTTCAATCTTCTGACAGTTACACTATGGTGGGCTGGGAAAAAGGACAGTGTATGGGGTATCTATTCTGCTACTATTGACTCTATTTTTATCCCCAATACCTCCAAGAAATACCTTATTTTTCACATTCTTGAGCATAGAGCCAGAAATAAGCTCTGAGCACTTTGAGGTATTGCACAGAAAATAAAATAGAATGTATTTTATATTAGCAGTACTTTTATTTGACCACAACTTTTTAAATTTAATTTAATTTAATTTTTTATATATTTTATTCAAACACCTTGATTACATACATGATTGTGTTTGGGTTTCAGTCATGTAAAGAACACCACCCATCACCAGTGCAACGTTCCCATCACCAATGTCCCAAATCTCCCTCCTCCCCACCCGACCCCCGCCTGTACTCTAGACAGGCTCTCCATTTCCCTCATACATTCTCGTTATTAGGACAGTTCAAAATGTAGTTATTTCTCTAACTAAACTCATCCCTCTTTGTGGTGAGCTTCCTGAGGTGAGCTGGAACTTCCAGCTCTTTTCTCCTTTGTGTCTGAAAGTTATTATTTCAAGAATGTCTTTCATTTTTCTTAAAACCCATAGATGAGTGAGACCATTCTGCGTCTTTCTCTCTCTCTCTGACTTATTTCACTCAGCATAATAGATTCCATGTACATCCATGTATAGGAAAATTTCATGACTTCATCTCTCCTGACGGCTGCATAATATTCCATTGTGTATATGTACCACAGTTTCTTTAGCTATTCATCTGGTGAAGGGCATCTTGGTTGTTTCCAGAGTCTGGCTATTGTGAATAGTGCTGCAATAAATATAGGTGTGAGGAAGAGGTTTTTGTATTGTATTCTTATGTGATTAGGGTGTATCCCTAGGAGTGGTATAGCTGGGTTGTAACGGAGCTCTTTTAATATAGTATGAGGAAGAAGTCTATAGATTATTTTACTTTCTTCATTCCTTCCTCTCTTTTTTCTTTTCCCAGTTTTCTTCTTTCTTCATGCTATGCTTCTTTCTCCCATTTTTCCCTCCTCCCCTTTTATTTTTTCAATTTTCCTTCCTTTCCTCTTTCCATTCTTCTTACTTTTCTTCTCCTTTCATCCCTCCCTTTCTTAATCCATTTCCTCTTTTTATTGCCTTTCCCTTCATTCCCTCTCTTTGTCCTTTCTAACCTCCCTCTATCCTACTTTTATCCTTCCTATGCTGATTCCCTTTTGATCTCTTTATTTTCTCTTTGTCTCTGTTTCTTTTTCTATTTTATTTTTTTCTCTTTCATTTCTGGTATATTTCTTCTTCTTTTTTTTTTCGTTTTTTTTTTGGGGCCACACCCGGCGTTGCTCAGGGGTTACTCCTGGCTGTCTGCTCAGAAATAGCTCCTGGCAGGCACTGGGGACCCTATGGGACACCGGGATTTGAACCAACCACCTTTTGGTCCTGGATCAGCTGCTTGCAAGGCAAACGCTGCTGTGCTATCTCTCCGGGCCCTGGTATATTTCTTCTAACTTCCTTATGTCTCTCTTTTCTTTCTTTCACAGTTATATAAATTTAAGTTGGATATTGGGAGTAACTTACCTACTAAAATGCAGTTGTAAAAAAAAAAAGATGGTCATTTATGAAAATCCATAATACTCAAGAATAACATGTTAAAAATGTCACCGACTATCTGGATCTCGGTCATTGTTAATTCACAATAACAAAGGGAAGCAAGGAACTGAAATCAATCTCATCTTTCAGCCACAGAGAAAACTTATTACAACATCTCCAATAGACACAACAACAAAACTGAGAACCAGGTTGGATTTGGAGATTCTGAAACTCTCATGCGTGGTACATGAACAGGCAAAACTAAAGACTGGATTTCATCCAAGATATCCATTTGTTAGAATTTACACAAGAGACACGACAATGCATTTTTACAGAGAATTGTTGGTGAAATTGTGCCCATTGATATTAGGAGATAAGAGTTATAGAAAGACCTTGCTTCCAAAGGATCAATGGAAACATATAGTCTTTTTTTCCATGTAGATAATAAATGAAGTAGAGACATTAAAAGGAAAGGCATGAGGTAAATCATAAACAGAGACCTTTTTTGGTACGTGTCTACAGAATATAAAGAAAGATTGTGAGACCAATAAAAACTGATTGACTGGTTGACTGATTAAAAGATGTCTTGGCTGACCACCAAACAACCCTAAGTCTAGTCCCATGGCTGTTGAAATAACTCACAAAGATTTTGGTTTTTCCGTTTTCTAATTACAGTCATCAGGCCAATGTAAGTTCTTTTCAGTTTTATGTGTTTATTTTGGTGATACACTCATGGCTAAGGATTTATGACCGACCTCTGTGCCTCAGGTATCACTCCTGGCAGTTCTCATCAGACCATCTGCGGTGCCAGGAATTCATCCTGGAGTCTCCCACAAGGAAGCAAGTGACTGATTTTTTTCATGGGCTTCAAAATAAATATTTTTATGAAAATAAATGTATTGCTTTCAGGATGACTCAGACATAAGATGATCCAAGGGGTAGGCGAAACTCCAATCTTATCAGTCATTGGTCCTTTGCGTCTTGTGTTAATATAGACAACCTAATAGAATTTTACATCTTAGAGATTGTCCTCACCTCACACTCTAATTTTCTCTTAAGGAATTGTGGTAACCAGCACCAAGATGAAATTGTTGGTGCTGGTTCTTCTGCTTGGTGTTGCTTACGCAGAGCTAAATCCTCAGGTACCAGGATTTTGTGATATATCAGGAATGGGAGGAAGGCTTGTGTCCGTTTGTGTGTTTGTATGTTCATAAGTTCAAGAGTCTTTCCATGGCAAACCTTATGTTTGAATATAAATCCTGATCTAAGTGTAACTCTTGTTCTGTCGAACATAACGGGCATGAGGAAGTCCTTTCTAATTGGAACTTTTCTTTTCAGAACACAGGACGATGGGAAGTGAGGAAAATAGGCTCCACCAATAAAGAGAGAATTTCAGAAACCGGCGACCTGAGTCTTCTTTTATGGAGCGTTTATTGTGAGACCACAGATTGTTTCCTAATATCCATTTCCTTATGTCCACAGTAAGTAAAATTTACCTTCGTATCACCAGTCTACTAGTTTCACAACAAGGGAAGTATGTTTTCTTAGAGCCTGAATTGAAGAGCGAGGTTCCTCGTATCCTACTCAACGCTGTTTCCTAGTTCACGTTTTCTGAATAATTTTTAAATGTTTCACATGGCGAACCCATTGACAAAGTTATTCATGGAAATTTTGACAACAGGCCCACCATCCATTAATTCTTCCATATGAATTCTATGGAAATCATTTTGTTTCCCCCATAGAATAGTAGAATCAAATGAAACAAGTTCCTGATTTTATAAAATAGCATAAATGTTCAATGACCTGACCACTCTGTTAACTAAATGATGGATATCATAGGTATAGTAGTTCTACAAGAAATACCAATGGGAAATTAGACAAAAAAAATCAGAGATCTGAGAGAAAAAATTTATGAGTGAAATGATGTATCAAAAAACAGGTGTAGAAAAATTTTATAAGCTAAATACTCATTATGTATGGGAAACCCTAAATTTAATTCCTATCAAAATCTTCAAATTTTTTCCGTGACTGTCATGTCTAAAGAAAAGTTGATATAGATGCTGTCTCAAAAAAGGACATATTCCTGATTATTTTGAATTCTTTCCAGTTTTTTAAGGTTCAGGCATTATAGTGGATGTTTTGGGAAAAATTTAATTTGAGAGCTATGCGTATTGATGTCAATGAATTAAGGTGTGAATTAAAAGGAATAATGAGACATGATTTCACTAGAAATAGAGAATTTCGTTTTCAAGATAAATACTAAAGTTCTAGCATTAGGGAATCTGTGAAAACATGAAGATTCTCAGATACGCAGGAGAGAAAAATGAAAACAACACGTAGAACCATCAAAGATAGAAAGACAACAGATAGAAGAAAAATCACTTTGTAACACAGCTTGAGTCCATGATTTTGGAGCATATACTTTGGTTATGACATATAAGTTTTCTTTTTTAGTTTATATTATTTTACCTCTCTTTCAAGTATACATTTTGTCACATATGTTTTTTTTTCATTTTATTTTCAGGAAGATCAGTCTTCTCAACTTATTGTCTAGGTAGGTTTGGGCTGAGATTCAGGGGCTAAACATGCCAATACCTATACCTTTTGTAAAGTACATTCTGTCCTATTTACTGTCTTCCCCAACTGGCCTCTGTGGGAGACTCTTGATTTTTCTACTCTCTGTTTTCCTTTCCTGCACCACTGTTGCATTCTTCCCTCCAATAACCTCTGTTTTTCTCCCTTTGACCAGAGTCCTCTGGGGACCAGATATCCACTTCACTTTTGCTCCTCACTGGATATTTGTTTTTCCACTATTTTGCTACTAGATATCCCAGATGTGCTATTGTCATGGACTGTATAGTCCTGACAATAAGGAATATTCTGGGGGAGAAACAAGTCATAGAGTCAAGTTGGGCTTAAGCTCTGTTTCATTTATTCAATGCAAAAGGTGGGAGTTTTAGTCTTAGTTTCTTGACAAGTCATAATTTCCAGACAGAACTCATTTCCCCCAAAAGGCACAGGGGCAAATTTTTTCAAAACATATTCTGATTCAGTGTTGTTTTGTTTTTGAGCTGCTCTGGTTATATGAAAACCAAAATTAGAAGATCAGTTCCAAGTGACTAGTATAGTTTTGGTCTTATTCAAACGTGGAATTTTATTCTGAAGTGGAATCTGAAATGTTAACCCTTGCTATGATGGCACATAGGTTAAGAGCATAACTGAATTTAAGAGCGAGTAATAATTTTGTAAGTTAAATAATGCTTGAACATATGCAAAGGTTTCTCCTAGCTTGTGTTTATACATCTGAGCAAATTTAAGAGAGGCTGTAAGAAAACTGAGTAATGATTATTCAATAAATAATATCTGAATTCTCACAAATGTTAAATCTGAGTCATCTATACAATGTTAGATGAAGTTATGGCTCAATTAATATTTGTGCTACATCCCCCCTTTTCCCTGAATGCCTCGTGAACAGGCAACTAAGGTTTTTCACGTCTCAATTACCGTGAGTACAGATTATTTTCTGACCTTCCTTTCTTTCAGGTGCTATTTTTCATATGCCTCTCATCGAGTACAGGCAGCTTTGAACATGTTCTTGCAGTAACAGACAACTTTTGGGTAATTAGGGCCTTTTCCAATTTTGTGCCTTTCGGGTCTCAGAGTCTCTCTACATGGTGGTTGATGCAGCATGAGATTCTGCTGGTAGATATACTGTGACACATGTCACTCAAAATTACTCACTGAAAAAAAAAACAGCAAATTGTATGTTTCATAGTTTCCCTATGACTGAGTAATATTCCATTATAACAGACTGTCTTTACCCACTCATCAATATTGGATATTTCAGGTGTTTCCAGATTTGGGAATTTGTATATTGTCTAAGATTCACTATCATTTATTCTTGGTTTACAGTCTGTTCCAAAGGTATTCAGGGATTACTCATTGTATTTTCCTTTCAATGTTTT
>NW_026060315.1:1803668-1858668 GCF_024139225.1 Suncus etruscus | reverse complement strand
AAGAAATTATTACCTGTACTGAACCTCCGACATCAACACTTATATTTGATTTTGGTGAACAGATTTCTATAACATGACAGAGCAATTTCTTTTTACTCACATAAATAGTACTAGGAAATATTTCTAAATGCATTTCTGAGTAGTCAAATTTACTGTAATATTTTTTTGTTTTTGTTTTTGGGTCACGCCCAGCAGCACTCAGGGACTACGCCTGGCTCTATGCTCAGATATCACTCCTGGTCCCTGAGAGATAGATAGCACAGCGGCGTTTGCCTTGCAAGCAGCCGATCCAGGACTAAAGGTGGTTGGTTCAAATCCCGGTGTCCCATAGGGTCCCTCGTGCCTGCCAGGAGCTATTTCTCAGCAGACAGCCAGGATAACCCCTGAGCACCACCGGGTGTGGCCCAAAAACCAAAAAATAGAAAAGAAAAGAAAAGAAAAAGAAATCACTCCTGGCAGGCTCGGGGGACCATATGGAATGCCAGGTAGTCGAAGCACTGTTCTTCTGCAAGCAAGGCAAATGCCTTACCTCCATGCTATCTCTCCAGTCCAAATTTACTGTAATTTAAAAATTTTTTGTACTTATTTTTTGGACCCAACAGCAATTAAGGTTTCCTTTGGCCCTGTGCTTATGGAACATTCTTCGTGGTGCTGGGGTGTAGGGCTACAAGTTATTTTATTCAAATACAATGGGAATAAAAGTTTTTTATGAAGACAAAAACCATACTGTTGGATTCCTACGGAGCCTACGTTTTTCACACGTATGCCAGACATGGATAACTGAATCTTCATGGGTACTTTGCTCCAAGCCTATATATATCCTCCATTTTGGATTAAGTTCTGTGAGTCCAGTACTGGTTATCAAAGATGCATCAGCCAAGAACAAGGCAAGTGCTTTTCCCCCAGTAATATCATCTCTCCAGTCACAGATAAAACCATTTCACAAAATAATTTATGTTATGACGATCTTTACACCTCTGCGTGTCCTATGCGTAAGTTTAACCTTCAGTTTGCCTTGAGAACTCCTTCAAAATAATATTGGCCTGAGAAAGTACTGTTTTCTGAAATAGCACTTGTTAATTTTAAATGTTTTTTTCTTGGATGGAGGCACGTAACCAGTGATGCTCAGGGTTTCTCCTGGCTCTGTGCTCAGGAAATCACTTCTGTCCATGCTCAGAGGACCCAATGGAAAGCCAGTGATTGAATCCATATTGGATGTATATAAGGCAAGTACCCTTGCTAATGTGTTGTCACCCCATCTCCCAATGTTTTAACGACTTTGTTTTCCACGCTGGAACTTAGGTGTCTTATGTATATTTGACAGTTTTTGTATTGTGTTTCTCATCTCTTTCCTCCTTACAGGATACTCTGCACTTCCTACTGTAGAGTCAATAGTTAATTTGCCTTATACATGCCAGGATCTCAAACTACACTAGAAAGAAACAAGTACATCTATCTATCTATCTATCTATCTATCTATCTATCTATCTATCTTTCTTTCTATCTATCTATCTATCATCTATCCATCCATCCATGATCTATCTATCTATCTATCCATCCATCTATCATCTATCCATCCATCCATCCATCCATCCATCTATCTATCTATCTAGCTATATATCTATCATCTATCTATAAATCATCTATATATCTATATATCCATCCATCCATCCATCTATCTATTTATCCATCCACCTATCCATCTATGTATATTATCTATCATCTATCCATCTATCTATCATCTATCTATCTATATATTCATACATACAAATAAACTGCTTTATGTAAATAGGACCATTTTATTTCAAATCATCATGACTCTAATGCACAGCTACTATGGATGTGAAATAGGGTAAAATTAATATATATTTCTATTGATCAGAAATGAATATTTGGACGAAGGCTATGGGCAGAGGCTGACTTAATTAAAATACTAGCAAAAAAAAAACCAGTTTCCTTCCTTTACAAAAGCAAACTAGGCCCGTGGAAAGGAACACAAACAGACAATGAAAACAGAGTCCACAGATCCATATGAAATAGATGAAAAATCTTTAATTCAGTTTGTGTGTATGTCTCTCCATCTCTTCTATATACTGTATTACACTGATAGCCTAGATCATCTCTCCTGCCTTTGTGCTTTGAAAAGTTAAAAAAATGTCAAAAACATAAAAGAAATTATTATATATTATACATAGAGAGAAGAGAAATATCTTCTCTATAGACAGGCATTGGAAAATGTGGGAGGGAAAATGGCGACATTGTTGGCAGGAATTATGCAGTGGGGAAGGATTTTGGACATAATGGAACTTTAAACTCCATGCTGAACATTTTTTAAATAATATCTTTACTTGAGCACCATGATTATAAACATGTTTGTAATTCAGTTTATTAAATAAAACACCTCCATTTACCAGTGAAACCTTCCCACCACCAATGCCTCCATGTTTCTCCTCCCCCACTGCCTGTCGTATTTGAGATTTTAGGGATTTTTAGTTCTCTCACTAGCTATTATTGTCACGATAGTTGCCAGTGTTGATACATTTTAGGAACTGAACCAATGAGTTTGTCTGACTCATTGAGCAGTTGGAGGGTCTCAGACTTTAATTTTTTGATATCTACCTAATTGACAATGGCAAACTTGAGAATATTGGGACCTTATTTGGTCAAAAATATCCAAAGCTCTATTTGGATACTTACAAATATTATCAATGTAGCTAAAATTAAATGCTTGCAAATTAAAAGGATCCTTCATATATATATATATTTTTTCTTATAATAAGGCCTTTCTGAATATTAAGATGTTTACTTCTGGTGAAGAATAATTTCCCCTGATAGGTGAAGTAGATATTTTCTAAATCAGTACATCTTCTTGAAAGTTTCGGGGCCCAGAGAGATAGCACAGTGGCGTTTGCCTTGCAAGCAGTGAATCCAGGACCCAAGGTGGTTGGTTCGAACCCCGGTGTCCCATATGGTCCCCCGTGCCTGCCAGGAGCTATTTCTGAGCAGACAGCCAAGAGTAACCCCTGAGCACCGCCGGGTGTGGCCTAAAAACCAAAAAAAAAGAAGAAGAAGAAGAAGAAGAAGAAGAAGAAGAAGAAGAAGAAGAAGAAGAAGAAGAAGAAGAAGAAGAAGAAGAAGAAGAAAGTTTCTTTAAGCAGCTACATAAGATTCTCCTTGAATCTCATACATTTTTAAATTAAAAAAAATAATGTAAAGAATAAGTAATCATCGAAAGCATTCCCCACTTTACATTTTTAATTGAGCTATAACTATCCTCTGAGCTAGTTCAACAAGGCTTTTCTTTGCGAATTAAAGAGAATACCAGTCATATTATTGATTTGCAATGTTTAAATAATTGAAAAATCTTAATAGTTTAGGTGGGATCATAATTAGATTTTATGATATTGGAAACACCGTGTGAGAAAAGCATTGTAGATTGAACTTGTAGAAGAAGGCCCAGACATTTTCCAAGTTTCAAGTCTATCTGTTCAGTCTGTAGAAAACACTCCTGCGTTTTGGTAATCTTCAGCCTACTCCAGAGTAATACAATTAGAGAAATAACCCACGATGGATTGTGGTTCAAATCCTGGCATCCCATATGGTCCTCCAAGCTTACCAGGAGCGATTTCTGAGTGCAGAGCCAGGAGTCACCCCTGAGAGCTGCCTGGTGTGACTCAAAAACAAACAAAACAAAACAAAAAAAAAAAACAATTACAGGATAAGTACAGCACTAAGAAAACAGACGGAAATATATATGCCTACGAAAATGTACCAGCAAAATACATAAACAATTGCACGTAGATTTTAATAAAAATAACAAGAGTAACACTGTTTTGTTACTACCAACCAGTCCACAATTCAACAGAAAAAGACTCTTGAAGGGAGAAATACAACAGAGTATATTAGTAGATTTGTATAGGGATTTCTATTTCCTCAAAATCGGAATATACTTTCTTTATGAGTACACATGAGATTCTCCAAGATAGGCCACATCCTGGGCACAAAATATAGCTCCCTAAAATCAGGAGGAAATAAATTGCATCAACTTTCTTCCATATCATGACGTACTTAAATTAGAAGTGAGTCCCAGACACAGGAAAAAAACATGAACAGCTAGAAATTAAACAACATACTAGTCAAGAAGCATTGCCACAGAGGAAATAAAACATTATTAGAAACAGATGAGAATGTATATATGGATTGTTAAAGTTTGTGGGGCACAGCAAAAGAAAAACAGTAGTAAGAGAGAAGTTTATAGCTTTGCAAGCATTCTTCAGGATGCAAGAAGGGGCAGGCACTGATTAAAAATTCGAAAGTGATCAATAAAATCAACTACATGGTCAATGAAGAAAGGAAATAACAGTGCACCGCAGAAATGAATGAAATGCAATAAAAATATCAACGAGAGCAAGATTCGGTTCTTTGAAGCAATAAACACAGTTAATAAATCCCTAGTAAGATTCTCAGCGAAAGAGAAAATTAGCAAAACTAGTAAACAATGTCAAGGATGGATTGCTATAGAAAATGCAGACATTCAAAAATTACGTTGAGAAACTTTGTGCCACAACCCCAGAGAACCTGATTCAAATGGATAAGCATTTAAACTCTTTTAAGGAAAGAAGGAGATGAATTACCCAGCCCAGATAGCAGAGGGGCCTGGGACCAGCGGAGATTGATGAGCAGAATCCATGATCTGAACATCTGCTCACAGCTGGGCTGAAAATACAGAAAGGCCTTGACAAGAGTCCTGAGTGTCCAGTGGAAGGGAAAAGACTAGTGAATTATTTTACTTACTCATTTCTCCCTCTCGTTGTTATTTCTTTGCTTCCTCCTCTACTTCTCTGTTATTTCCGTCTTTCCTTCCTTTCATCTGTGCTTCCCTCCCTGTTTCTCTCCTTCCTTTGCTGACTTCATTCTTCTTCTTTACCTCTACTTCCGTCCCCTTCTTGATGGCATTCCCTCCCTCCTTTCTCACTTCCTTAATTTATGCCTTCTATTCTCTACTTTCTATCTTCTATCTTTTCCTCTTTCTTATCTGCTTTATTCTCTATCTCTTAATTTTCTCATTGTCTGTTTCTTTTTCTATTTCTTTTTTCCTCTTTACATCTGTTTTATTCATTCCAATCTTCCTATCTTCTTTACCTTCTTCATATTTTCTTTCTTTCATCCACTTTTAATGAGATAACAGATTGATGTTAAGTTGGATATTGGGAGTGAATTACCTACTAAAAATTCACAAGTGAAAAAGGCAGTTGAGGAGCCTGGAGAGATAGCACAGTGGCATTTGCCTTGCAAGCAGCCGATCCAGGACCAAAGGTAGTTGGTTCGAATCCCAGTGTCCCATAGGGTCCCCGTGCCTGCCAGGAGCTATTTCTGAGCAGACAGCCAGGAGGAACCCCTGAGCACCGCCGGGTGTGACACCCCCAAAAACAAACACCAAAAAAAAAAAAGAAAAGAAAAGAAAACAAAACAAAAGAAAAAGGCAGTTGAAAATTTATAAAAATCCATAGTATTTTGAATATGAATATTAGAAAAAGCATCAACTATGTCATTCTTGGGAGTTGTTGATTCACAACAACAAAGAGAAATGAGACGGAAATGAACCTCTTCTCTCAATCAGAGAGAAAACTAATGAGAGCATCTCTAATAAACACCAAGCAAATTGAGAACTGGATGGATTTTAAGATCCAAAACTCTCATTCTCGATGCATGAACAGGAAACACTAGAGCAGGGCTCTCATCTAGGAATTTAACCAAACGAGTTGACAATACGTTTGATTCCAGGGACTTGTCTATAAAATTGAACTCATTGATACTTCGATGGTTAAGAGTCATTCAAAGAGCTTGCTTCAAAAGGGTCGAGGAAAAGATAGTGCTTTTGTCATTTGATAATGACTGAAGGAGAGATATTAAAGGGAAAGATGAGAGGGCAATTTAATAAGGATCAAGATATCAATTGTGACACAAATGGTAATTGATATATAATAGTAGCTGGAAGACTCTTGACAGGGAAACAATAAACCACAAGACCATTTCCAAGGATGACGAAATAACTTACAAGGCTTTACTGCTTTCCTTCTTCTGACAGTCTCCATCACACCAAAAGGAGCTTATGTTCCGTTGTGTTTATTTTGGGTATACGTTCAGTGATTAGGATTTATGCCTGATCTCTGGTCCTCAGGTTTCCCTCCTGGCAGTTCTCAGGAGATTATTTGTAGTGCTAGGCATTCGTTCTGGCATCTGCCGCAAACAATCAAGTGATATTTTTCCCTACAGGCCGACGAATATATTTTCTTATGAAAATGAAGTTATAAGCTAGCAGAAAGAGTCTGTCATCAGTTGATCTAAGAGGTAGGCGAAGCTCTAATCTTATTAGTCATTGGTCCTTTGCATCTTGTGCTAACAGAGCCATATTCTATAAAGAAGGACATACGAAAAGATTGTCCTCACCTCACACTCTCATCTGCTCCTGAGGAATTGTGGTAATCAGAACCAAGATGAAATTTTTGATGCTGATTCTTCTACTTGGTCTGGCTTATGCAGATCTGAAACCTCAGGTATGTGTTTGGAGAATAACAGAATGGGAGAAAGGGTATGTGTGTTTGTGAGTGTGTCTGTGTTAGTCGTTTCAGTAGTTTCTCCATGGCAAGCTTTATGCTTGGATGTAAATTCTATTCTACATGCAAATCTCGTTTCGTATAATCAAATATGAATTAGAACTTCCTTCACAATCAAAAGTTCTTTTCAGAACACAGTACCATGGAAACTTTTAAAAACAGGAGACACAAAGAGAAATTTTTAGAACATGCACGCTGGAGACTTCGATTATGGAGCATTAATTGTGAGATGAGATTGTCCCACTTTATTTATTAACTTTTATAGGAAGTAAGTAAAATTTACCTGCCTGTTAACAAATATATTGTTTCACAATCAGGGGAGAATGTATTCTTGAGACCGTGTTTCTCATATTTCACTCAACATTCTGTTTCCTAGCTCATAATTTCTGAATATTTTTTGAAATGTAACCCATTGACATCAAGTTATTCGTGGAAATTTTTGACGCCGACCTCACGATCCATCAAATCTTCCATATTTATTATATGGACATAATTTTATTTTCCTAAAAATTATGAGAATAATTATATAAGTGAATACTGAGCTAAGTTTTTGGAGTGTGTTTAAAAATATTGTAATTTTTCAATGACCTGAAAATACTGATAACTCTATAATTGATCTCTTAAGTACAAGAAACATCAATGGAGTTTTGGTTCTAGTTTCTCAGGTAGGGCTCATGTCTTTGCCAGTTTTTTTGCCTAGTACATCTGTCCAGTGGTGATAATGGTGTGCATAAGTTTTTACTACTATCACATTTCCTTCCATCTGTTTCTAAATTTTTTTTTTTTTTTTGGTTTTTGGGCCACACCCGGCAGTGCTCAGGGGTTTCTCCTGGCTGTCTGCTCAGAAATAGCTCCTGGTAGGCACGGGGGACGATATGGGACACCGGGATTCGAACCAACCACCTTTGGTCCTGGATCAGCTGCTTGCAAGGCAAACACCACTGTGCTATCTCTCCGGGCCCTGTTTCTAAATATTTGTGAGCAAATGCCTTACCTATTTTTCTGGCTCTGAATTTTGTGCATAAATGTTGGTAAGAGTTAGTACTTCTTGACCTATTGTTTCCCTGATCAGTAAGTAGAGACCCTCTTTGTCTCTGATCGATTGAGGTTGAATGAGATTTGGTCTGATATTAGGATGGCTGTCCCCACTTTTTTTCCCATTGGCTTGAATAAATAAAGATTTCCACCCTTTTATTCTAAGCCTGTGTCCATTCTGTACTTTTAGATGTGTTTCTTGCAAGAAAACAGAAATCCGGTGTTTCTTTTCTAATCCAACCCTCTGCTATGGAGGAGTTTAGCCCATTGAAATTTAAGGACATTATTGACAGAGAGGGCTGTTGTGGTTATTGTGTTGTGTAGAGTGGTGGTTGTTACAACTGTGTGTTTGGATTGTGTAGTTCATCTCTGAGTAATTCATTTAGAGTGGATTTGGTTAGCACAAATAATGCGAGTTCCTTTTTGTCTGAGAATGTTTTTAGTCCTACCTCCCATATGAATGAGAGTTTTGCCAGGTAGTCAACTCTAGTTTGGAAGTTTCTTTCATTAAGTAGTTTAAATATGTCATTTCTTGAACTGTTTCAAATCGGAGATCTGGTTTGATTCTTATGTTCCTTCCTTTCAACTGGAGGATTATTTTTCTCCCCTATTGCTTTAAATAATTCATATTTCTGTTTGTTTTTTGCTATTTGCATAACTATATGCCTTGGTGTTGGTTTACTAGGGTTATTTTATTAGGAACTCTTTTTCCTGCTTGGATCTTTACCAGTGCTTCTTTGAAGAGGCTGGAAACATTTTTCCACTATTATTTCCCTCACTACTTATTCTTTCCCTTTTCCTATTTCCTTCCCTTCTGGTATTCCCACAATTCATAGATTATTTATTTTTTCTTTGTTCTTTCAATACTTAACATTTTCTTCCAATTCTACACCTCTTATTTTCTCATTTTTTTATTTATATACTTTATAAGAAATATTATTTACATCATATGAAACAATCATTTAGATAACACATTGGGCTAGATGATGCAGGAAAAATGTTAATGCAACAAGATAGAGGAAAAATATGCCCCACATTGCTCACCCATTAAATATTTATATTTTACATTTATTATCATATTTTAATTTTGCCATATAGTTCTACAAACTATATTTTCTACATAAGTTAGAAAAACCTAATCTAGAATTCTTTTTCTGGAAAATATATTTCTGCTTTTTATTCTATAGGTGTCTTATCCTACAGTTCATACCTACTTTCTTCTTTTTTTATTTAAACAACTTTATTACATACATGATTCTGTTTGGGTTTCAGTCATGTAAAGAACACCACCCATCACCAGTGCAACGTTCCCATCACCAGTGTCCCAAATCTCCCTCCTCCCCACCCGACCCCCGCCTGTACTCTAGACAGGCTCTCCATTTCCCTCATACATTCTCATTATTAGGACAGTTCAAAATGTAGTTATTTCTCTAACTAAACTCATCAATCTTTGTGGTGAGCTTTCTGAGGTGAGCTGGAACTTCCAGCTCTTTTCTCTTTTGTGTCTGAAAGTTATTATTGCAAGACTGTCTTTCATTTTTCTTAAAACCCATAGATGAGTGAGACTATTCTGGGATTTTCTCTCTCTCTCTGACTTATTTCACTTATTTCACTCATCATAATAGATTCCATGTACATCCATGTATAGGAAAATTTCATGTCCAACACTTTTTGGACAGAGGTGGCCTCACTTAAATACAAGCAACGTATTTATTTATTGCATAATCAATGATGCAATGAAAATAAAGGGACAGACCGATACCAACATGAATTCATTTTGATGGACCCAGAGAACCACAGGATATCAGAAGAACAGAGTCTTTGTCTCTGTCTCTCTGTTCTGTGTCTCTTTTTGTCTCTTTCTCTGCTTGAAATATACTGATCTCCTAAGGACTTCCCTTCTGCCTACCTTCCCTTGCTCCTTTTCCCCTCCTATATTGTGATTTAACATGATTTACTTTCAATTAAATATTGGGGTCACTTACATATTGCTAATGCAGTAATAAATAATGTAGATGTACCTTTATAAAAAGTCTTATTTATTGAGGAATTGAACACTACAAAAAATACCAAATATGTGAGTCATGTATACTGTTCACTCCAAAACATTTAAACTGGGACAGAATGTAAGTAAATCTCTCTCATTCCCATTGTAGAAACTAATTACAACAACTATAATAAACTCAAAAAAAACTGAAAAAGAGATGAAATGGGAAAGCATAATAATTTTAGGAAATTTTTATGAAATTCATTTTATGAAAAATTTATGAAATTCAATGTATGGACACTCAAGAGTATAGAAAAGTTTTCATCTAAGATATCCATTAAACAGAATCTAACCAAAAGCGATGACAATGCATTTATTTCCATGGAATTGTTACTAAAATTATGCCCCTTGATACTCCCATGCATATCTCCAGACCATTTTTTTTTTTTTTTTTTTGGTTTTTGGGCCACACCCGGTGGTGCTCAGGGGTTCCTCCTGGCTGTCTGCTCAGAAATAGCTCCTGGCAGGCACGGGGGACCCTATGGGACACCGGGATTCGAACCAACCACCTTTGGTCCTGGATCGGCTGCTTGCAAGGCAAACGCCACTGTGCTATCTCTCCGGGCCCTAGTTTTAGTTTTTTTTTAAATTTTTGTGTAGGACCGCATGGTATTTAGAATCATGGTACTTATTTCTGGTTCTGAGCTCAGGGAACTCTCTGAGCAACACAAGCCACCTCTTGTAGCTGTTGGGGATAAACTGGGGTCAATATAAAGAAATTAGGCATTCTAAATACTTCTTCCTCTCCTAGCTAATATTAAATAATTGTAAATACTCGGTACATTCATCTGACTAAATTGTTAGGGAATAAAGTACTCAAGTATATTGAGTTGAAAATTTTCGCACATTCCCTTATCTTGACCTTTGGGAAAAAAATAAATTGTTTTAGAGCAATCTGGGCCTTTTTAAATGTTATGTTTTCAGTACATGGTTGAACTGGCTTGGTGTATAAAGAAGTTTTCAGGGCCCAGAGAGATAGCACAGCGGCGTTTGCCTTGCAAGCAGCCGATCCAGGACCAAAGGTGGTTGGTTCGAATCCCGGTGTCCCATAGGGTCCCCCGTGCCTGCCAGGAGCTATTTCTGAGCAGACAGCCAGGAGTAACCCCTGAGCGCCGCCGGGTGTGGCCCAAAAACCAAAAAAAAAAAAAAAGGAAGAAGTTTTTAATTCCTGGGCAGGGGTATGTTTATGTATTTGAATATGTTTGGTGGGTATTGAACTCAGCTAATTGAGGAGATCAATGGCCAAAATGGTGGGGTTATTTCAGTTTATGGAAGAATAATTCATGTCAAAAAAGAGCACTAACCACTCTCAGTTGTAGTACCCCCCGTAAAGACAATAACAAGAAAACGGTAATAGTACTCACAATAAAATTTGTATATCTCTGAGTCTTCTTCTTTATCTCCAGGAATAGACCATATTAAACAATCATCTTTGCTACTGGAAAGCAAATCAATAAAACAATTTTAATGAACTTCCAAGCTATAATAAAAATCCCTCCTATGGGATCTAGACAGTACCCCCAAAAAGAAACAACACAAAGGTAGTGTCATTGGGGAAATCCTAACCATGAAGATAATAAGATACAAGTGCGTGTTTTACATCTCAGAAAAATTAAGAACAATTTGTGCTTGTGGGGACTTGGCTAGAAATGAGTTGTAACACACTGACTGTGGCACTTTGGTCTGAATTGGCACGTGTGAAAAATTTTAAGGAAACTGTTATGTCAACTTAGAATTGAGCTCTCATATGATCTTGAAATCGCACATATGTATTTCAAGACTCAAGCCACAATTTCATTCACTCGTACAGGACATATGTTTACTAATATTTATGGCTGCATGCATACAATAAGTATGATATGGAATCCGTCAGAGTAATCAAGAATGAATGAATGGATTATGAAATGTGGTCCATAAACACAATGTATTTCTAAAAACCAAAAGAAAAAAAAATAAATATTCAAGGGCCCGGAGAGATAGCACAGCAGTGTTTGCCTTGCAAGCAGCCGATCCAGGACCCAAGGTGGTTGGTTCGAATCCCGGTGTCCCATAGGGTCCCCTGTGCCTGTCAGGAGCTATTTCTGAGCAGACAGCCAGGAGGAACCCCTGAGCGCCGCCGGGTGTGGCCCAAAAACCAAAAAAAAAAAAAAGGAAGAAGTTTTTAATTCCTGGGCAGGGGTATGTTTATGTATTTGAATATGTTTGGTGGGTATTGAACTCAGCTAATTGAGGAGATCAATGGCCAAAATGGTGGGGTTATTTCAGTTTATGGAAGAATAATTCATGTCAAAAAAGAGCACTAACCACTCTCAGTTGTAGTACCCCCCGTAAAGACAATAACAAGAAAACGGTAATAGTACTCACAATAAAATTTGTATATCTCTGAGTCTTCTTCTTTATCTCCAGGAATAGACCATATTAAACAATCATCTTTGCTACTGGAAAGCAAATCAATAAAACAATTTTAATGAACTTCCAAGCTATAATAAAAATCCCTCCTATGGGATCTAGACAGTACCCCCAAAAAGAAACAACACAAAGGTAGTGTCATTGGGGAAATCCTAACCATGAAGATAATAAGATACAAGTGCGTGTTTTACATCTCAGAAAAATTAAGAACAATTTGTGCTTGTGGGGACTTGGCTAGAAATGAGTTGTAACACACTGACTGTGGCACTTTGGTCTGAATTGGCACGTGTGAAAAATTTTAAGGAAACTGTTATGTCAACTTAGAATTGAGCTCTCATATGATCTTGAAATCGCACATATGTATTTCAAGACTCAAGCCACAATTTCATTCACTCGTACAGGACATATGTTTACTAATATTTATGGCTGCATGAGTACAATAAGTATGATATGGAATCCATCAGGGTAATCAAGAATGAATGAATGGATTATGAAATGTGGTCCATAAACACAATGTATTTCTAAAAACCAAAAGAAAAAAAAATATTCAAGGGCCCGGAGAGATACCACAGCGGTGTTTGCCTTGCAAGCAGTCGATCCAGGACCCAAGGTGGTTGGTTCGAATCCCGGTGTCCCATAGGGTCCCCTGTGCCTGTCAGGAGCTATTTCTGAGCAGACAGCCAGGAGGAACCCCTGAGCACCGCCGGGTGTGGCCCAAAAACCAAAAGGAAAAAAAATATTTCTCTCCAACTGCTGTGATCAATGAAATCATGAAATGCTGCAAATTGTTTAGCAATGTAAAAGATGTTGAATAAATTAGGTTTGAAGAAGAAAGACAAACGAGATCATCTTGCTTAACTGAGGTGTCTAAAATAAATGTTTTGCGAAACATATTTGAGGAAAGTGGGGGAGGCGTAGCTCAGCTGTAACTACAGAACATAGGAAAGTGGAGGGTAGGGACAGAAAGGAATCAAGGCAGGAAGGAAGATGATGAGACTAGAATGTCGTGGGGGAAGAGGGTCACAGCTTGGGTTCCGTTGGGATTCAGGAGAGTGTTTCAGCTCTACATGCAAAGCACAGATTCGACAACACTAACAGAAGGAGAGTTCGGTTGAGACCACCCAACTCGAATGTGCTTCTTTTTTTTTTTTTTTTTGGTAAATAAACGTATTTGTTTTATTTTGATATACACATTCATGCAAGTTTATTCAAATTAAGAATTAATATAAGCATGCATACAATTAATAATTAGTCTCAACAATTTTTTTAAATATAATTTTTATTTTGATCATAGTGGCTTACATATTGTTGACAATAATATTTTAGGTAAATATTTACATAAAATCAGGGGGATTTCCATCAACAAGTTGTCCTCACTTCACCTCCGTTTTTGTCCTACCTCCCATATCCTCTTCCCTCACCCCCAGGGCTGCTAGAATATGTGGTCCCCTATGTACCTATCCTACTAAATAGTAGTCTTGCATCTGTTTGGTCTTGGTGCCTCCCTTATTTCCCCCTCTAATTGGGAGGCAGGACTAGCTAGTTCAAGTTGCATGGTTTTGTTTGAAGAAGAGAAAAGTAATACACTGGGGTAAACGTCTAATACTCCGAAAATGGGCTGAATCCTTCTAGAGGCTCTCATCATCGATTTGAGAGACGAAGAAGAAAAGATGAAACACTCCACCAGTACAAAAAGAAGTGTCAAATATCCAGTGAGGACTCCAACAATAACGACAAGCACCACAAAGAACATAACAAAAAAAAGCAAAAAAAAAGACAAAAAAGAAAAAAACAAACGCCATGGTCTTGAGCTATGAAACATGGCATAGCACATAAAGAAAGAAAAGAAAAGAAGAAAAAAATAGGTACAACTGGGGACAACAAGTTCAATAACCACACCCAAACAGAGAGATCGACCAATCTTGCATTAAATAATTAACGATGGGGCTGGATGGCGGTGGATTTCTCTCTGTGCCATTCCAGGCCACGTGGCTCAGCAACCCCCCATGATTCGGCAGGTTCCAGGTTAGGCGAACGGCGGAATTAAACTCACAAGCAGGCAGACCTCAGGAAGCATTATCTTTATTCATGCCCTGAACACCACAGGTGTGTGGCCTATCTCATAACCTTTCAAGCATTTAGCCATTCCAGGCTTGCCCTGCGTCTTATTTCAGCCATTTCCCCCAGAGAGCCCAGCAGGGCCAAAAGGCAAAGACCCCTTAATCCCCTCGCTCCTGGGTTTATCTATCTATTCCAAGACCCCTCCCCGGAATGGGCCGGGTCTTGCAGGTAGAGTTACTCCTACTATCCGGTTCCCAAGACCCCTCCCAGAAATGGGTGGGTTTCAGGTCGCTACACGTAAATCCAGGGTGGAGTAACAGACCAAAAATAGATGTGCTTCTTTTCTTTTGTTTTTGGTTTTTGGGCCACACCCGGCGGTGCTCAGGGGCCCCTCCTGGCTGTCTGCTCAGAAATAGCTCCTGGCAGGCACGGGGGACCCTATGGGACACCGGGATTCTAACCAACCACCTTTGGTCCTGGATCGGCTGCTTGCACGGCAAACGCCGCTGTGCTATCTCTCCGGGCCCTCGAATGTGCTTCTTAAGGGGGCAATTGAAGGGTGGAGGAAAGAGGGCAGAGGACGGGAGCACTATTTTGAGAGCTCGCACGGGTGGTGGGATTGGTGTTCACATAAGAAATGCCTAAAACTCAATGTTTAATGACTTTGTAAGCCACAGTTTTAAGCAAGAAATCGAAAGAAAAATTAGTTGACTTTGAGCACCTCTGTGACTGCAAAACTAGCCATAAAAGACAATCACCAAGCCTCTAGAAGGATTCCACCCATTTTCGGTGTATTAGACTCTTACCCCAGTTTATTACTTTTCTCTTTTTCAAACAGAACCACGCAACTTGAACTAGCTAGTCCTGCCTCCAGTTAGAGGGGGAAATAAGGGAGGCATCAAGACCAAACAGGTGCAAGACTACTAAGTAGTATGTTAGATACAGAAGGGATCACATATTCTAGCCACCCTGGGGGCGAGGGAAGAGGAAATGGGGCATAGGACAAAAACGGAGGTGTAGGGAGGACAATTTGGTGATGGGAATCCCCCCTAATTTGATGTAAATATGTACCTAAAATATTATTGTCAACAACATGTAAGCCACTATGATCAAAATAAAATTATATTTAAAAAAAAAGACAATCACCACTAGACAATTCACAAATGCCCACATTTAGATGCGATTCAAATGCCTATTTTGTGATGGACGGTTAAAGATAGTTGGGTACCATAGAAATTACTGTATTATTAGGTGTATAAGATGACAGGGGGTATAATTTCCCTTTTGAAATATAGGGTTTGGCCTATTTTGGCCATATAAGAATACCTCTCTTTGAACGCACACCAAATGGAAACGATAAAACGTAAGAGAAAAGAGTAGATCCCTCAAAGGTTAACAGTATATGTTTAATAAAGCTAGACTTTGGAATGCCAACAATCATTTTATATTTGTCATTTGTAGTGAGTGACTGTGGTTTTTTAATTGTGAACTACATTGAGAGGAGGGATTTCTGTATTTATGGTCTGTTCAGATCGAAGTATGCTTTCTTTGAGTTCTCAAAACATCCTCCATACTTCTATTCTGAACTCCACATCTGAGAGGTTAATTAGTTGGTTGGCATTCTTTGGGTCATCAGAGCTGCCATCTTTATTCTCTATACATTCTGTTGTTCTGAGTTCTTTCCCCATTGCCACACTTTTTTTGGGGGGTGATATACATAAATCCTCAAAATTTATTTTAATTTTTGTACAATGACATAACAAATTTAACTCAAAACAGTGACTCTGAAGACAATAGGTTAAAAATAAATTTTAACGGGCTCTTTGTGAATTTACAGCAGAATATAACACATCACAAACCAGTGTCACAACTGCTTGGAAGAAGCAGAGGAGAGCAATGGCATGCAAATAGGAACGTTATAAACTGAAGATAGTAACATTCCATTTCCTGTCCCAGAAGGTGACCAACTGATTGGGGTCTATAAGTTAACTTATATTGCATAATTAAAAAAAAAACGTAACTAAGCAATAAGGATACGAGATTTTCAGCAACACCCTGTCCACTTAACGCTGAAAATTAGATTAGATAAATTCTTCTTTTTTCTTATATCTAAGAAATCTTGTCAAAGATAAAACACAACCCTATGAAAACTTTGCTCTGGTTGTCTTTATTTGAAGTGTGATTCTTACACTGAATTGTGATGGGGTTCGTATTTTATAAGAAGTGCACAGCCGAGCACTTTTTCCCCTGTGTTCTTCTTTGATTGACACCGGAGATCAGGCAGTGGCACCAGTTGTCACTTTTAAAAGACTCTGCTGTAGCTCAAGGACAGGTAGAAATTATTCCCGGTTGTTGTGGGCGGGGCACTCCTACCTGAGATCAGACGCTGCAGTGCTGATTTTGTTGTGTTGTTCTTTGATTGAAACTGGGACCAAAAAACTCCAAACTGAAATATTGGGACTGAAAAAAAAATGCAGTAGAGGAAATGAAAAACTCTATGGAAAGCCTCTCCGATAGAAAAACAGCATGATTGAGGAAATTAAAACGGTAATCAAATGTCTGCCCCAAAACAAAAGCCCAGGCCCAGATGGATTCACTAATTAATACTTTCAAACCTTTCAAGAGGAACTACAACCAATCCTGTCCAGGCTCTTTCATGAAATTGAAAAAATGGGAACATTTCCAAACAGCTTTTATGAAGCCACATTGATTATTACATTGATACCAAAACCAGATAGGAATACTGCCAAAAAAAAAAGAAAATTACAGATCAATATCCCTGATGAACATAGACGCAAAGATCTCCAACCAAAAAAAGAAAATTACAGATCAATATCCCTGATGAACATAGACGCAAAGATCTCCAACCAAAAAAAGAAAATTACAGATCAATATCCCTGATGAACACAGATGCAAAGATCTTCAACAAAATCCTGGCAAATAGCATCAAATGCCTCATCAAGAAAATTCTTCACTATGATCAAGTAGGTTTCATCCCAGGAATCAAGGATAGTTTAACAGCCTTAAATCTATCAACATAATACACAACATCAACAACAAGAAAAATAAAATCAGATGGTCATAGAGATGCAGAGAAAGCATTTGATAAGGTCCAACACCCATTCTTGGTAAAAAACCTCAGCAAGAGGGGAATGAAAAAAACTTTTCTCAATCCAGTCAAGGGCATCTACCACAATCCAATGGCAATTATACTCAATGGAATAAAAGTAAAAGCCTTTCCTCTAAATTCTGGTATAAGACACTACTCCTATTCAATATAGTGTTGGAAGTACTTGCTATAGCGATTAAGCAAGAAAAGGATATCAAGGGAATCCAGATAGGAAAGGAAGAAGTCAAGCTCTCACGGTTTGCAGATGACATGACATTATATTTAGGAAACCCTAAAGACTCTACCTAAAAGCTTCTAGTAACAATAGCTATATATAGCAATGTGGCAGGCTACAAAATTAGCACACAGAAACCAAAGGCCTTTTTATACACCGATAATGATAAGGAAGAAATGGATATTAAGAAAACAAAGCCATTCACATTGGTGCCACACAAACTCAAAATATCTTGGAGTCAACTTAACTAAAGACGTGAAGGACCTATACAAAGAAAATTATGAAACCCTGCTTCAAGAAATAAGAGGGGATATTTGGAAATGGAAACACATACTCTGCTCATGGATTGGCAGGATTAACATCATTAAAATGGCAATACTCCCCAAAACATTGTACAGATTTAATGCGATCCCTCTAAAGACACCCATGACATTCTTCAATGAAGTGGATCAAACACTTCTGAAATTCATTTGGAACAATTAACACCCTGGAGTAGCTAAAGCAATCCTTGGGGAAAGGCATATAGGAGGCATTACTTTCCCTATCTTTCAACTATTAACAAGCAATAGTTCTCAAATCAGCATGGTATTGGAATAAAGACAGACCCTCAGATCAGTGGAATAGGCTTGAGTGTTCGGAGAATGTTCCCCAGACATGCAATCACCTAATTTTTGATAAAGGAGCAAGAAATCCTAAATGGAGCACAAAAAGCCTCTTCACAGGTGGTGTTGGCACAACTGGTTAACCACTTGCAAAAAAGTAAAATCTGACCCCCAGCTAACACCATACACGAAGGTGTATGTCAACCTTTTTTCACAGATGGACTCTCAGTAGAAATTTAGCATTTCACTTGAAATGAAATTTTCTATAAAATCATGTTTCATTATTCTCATTCATTTTCACCCTGTTCCATTCAATCCATTGCTAATAAAACTCAAATATGTTTCCCCAAAACATCCAGTCTACTACATGTATCTTAAAAAATTGATAAGAACACAAGAATTTAGGAATCTGTCCTTTTTAAGCCAATGTCTAATGACATCTTCAGGAAACCTTTGGGATTTTTGTAGTGAGCTAAATTTTAACTTTTTTTGTTTTTTTTGTTTGTTTGTTTGTTTGTTTTGGAGTTTGGGCCACACCCGGCGGTGCTCAGGGCTTACTCTTGGCTGTCTGCTCAGAAATAGCTCCTGGCAGGCACGGGGGACCCTATGGGACGCCGGGATTCGAACCAACCACCTTTGGTCCTGGATCGGCTGCTTGCAAGGCAAACACCGCTATGCTATCTCTCCGGGCCCTAAATTTTACTTTTCTATATATAAAAAGTATTAAGCATATACTAAGTTTACCAACATCTTTAATAAGATCCATCATTTTCTACCTCAACCTCTAATGTCCCTGTTCACATATCCATTGGATTTCTAGTAGAAATGTCACACCTAATAAGATTTACAATGCAGTTATCAGTGTTTTAAGGGTCATTGAACATTTATACTATATTTAAAAAAAAACACTGACTAAACTGCTCAGGAATTTACTTATTTTCATTTTCATATATTGTAGGTAAATAAAATGATTTCAATAGAATCAACATGAAAGAATGGTTCTCGTCACAGTTTCATTGAACAACCCTTTATGTCAATGACATAGCCAAAATATTCAGAAACTGTGAAATAGGAAATACAACATTGAGGAATCTGTGAAAGAACTCAGAATCTAAAAAAAGAAAAAAAAGAAAACTTTCTTCTCTAGTTGTGAAACTAGTAATTAATGACTTGAAGGTCAACTTTACTTCACATGGAGATAAATGTCTAAATCATCGCAATCGAAGGTCTTACAAAGAAACCTCCAGTGATAAATTACCAGGGGGCTCTTTCCCGAAATTTTCCCTTTATCGGTGGCCCCAATTTTTTCCACTTGCCATGGTCCGCTGTTCTGAAAAGAAAACATCCCAATTAGGAAGGACGTCTTGATACCTATTTTATTCTACAAAACAAGATGTATAGTCAGACTAGGATTTACCGTGCTCAAGGGTTCCTCCTGGCTGTCTGCTCAGAAATAGCTCCTGGCAGGCACGGGGGACCCTATGGGACACCGGGATTCGAACCAACCACCTTTGGTCCTGGATCGACTGCTTGCAAGGCAAACGCCGCTGTGCCATCTCTCCGGGTCCTATTTTTATTTTCTTTCCTTTTCTTTATTTTCTTTTTATTACTTTTATTAATTTTTTATATTTTTAAATATGTTATATATTTTATTTTTATTACTTTTTTATATTGTTTATTTTTATTTTATTTATTTTTCTTTATTTTATTTTTTATTAACTTTTTATATTTTTATATTTTTATTTTCTTTTTTATTATTTTTACTAATATTTATATTTTTAAATATTTTTATTTTTTATTTTATTTATTTTTATTAATTTTTTATATTTTAAAATATTTTTTATTTTTATTTTATTCGTTTTCTATTTTTACTATTTTTATTAACATTTTATATTTTTATATTTTTATTTTTCTTTATTTCATTTCTATATATATATATATTTTTTTTGTTTTGTTTTGTTTTGTTTTTGTTTTTGGGCCACACCTGGCAGTGCTCAGGGCTTACTCCTGGCTGTCTGCTCAGAAATAGCTCCTGGCAGGCACAGGGGACCCTATGGGACACCGGGATTCGAACCAACCACTTTGGTCCTGGATCGGCTGCTTGCAAGGCAAACGCCGCTGTGCTATCTCTCTCTCCGGGCCCATCCCACACTTTCATACACATTTGCCTCCCCCTTGTTTCTGTCCCGGTACCTGAACGTTTAGGTCTGCGTTTACCAGACCAAGTCGAAGAGTCAGCACGAACCATTTCATCATGGCGCTGGTTTCAGCGATTCCTCAGGAGTAGATAAGAACGGCAGGTGAGGACAGTTTACCCTGTTTCTTCTTTATAGTGTATGGCTCTGCGAACACAAGATGCAATGAAACAATGATCAATAAGATGAGAGACTTATCTACCCTTTTAGATCATCTGGTGGCCGAATCCTCCTGGAAGCTATCCCTTAATTTTCATAAGGATATTTGTTGGTTGGCACGTGACAGTCTAAATAAATCACTTTCTTCCTTGTGGTAGATACCAGAACCTCCAGCAGAGAACCTTGTGACACAGAGGACTTGCAGAATTCCTGAGCCCTCAGTGAATCCTCAAATAATCTAAACACAAGCCCCATGTCCTGATAATAGCCATAAAAACAAGGGGTTGAGTAAATTCTATGTCGTAATGGATTCCTTGATGGTCTCTAGCCTCATACAAATCCTCAAATAACCTAAACACAAGCCCCATGTCCTGATAATAGCCATAAAAACAAGGGGTTGAGTAAATTCTATGTCGTAATGGATTTCTTGATGGTCTCTAGCCTCATACAAAATTTAATAGCTCTCTTCTTTTATTCATTATCTACATGGCCCTGCAGATTTATTTCCATTGATCCCTGATAAGCATATTTTGGAGATATACTTTATTCATCCAAGTACCTATGGCTACAATTTGACTGACAAATGCCTGGAAATAAATAGATTCTCATCTCTCTCGCGTGGATTTTTATTAAAAAAAAATCAGTTGGATAAAAGGCCCCTATAATTTTCTGTCCACCCAACAATCATGCAAGTTTAGAAATCTTCAAATCAAAATCTGTTCTCAGATTGTTTATGTTGATTGGAGATGCTGGAATTCAATTTTATCTTGGGGATGGAGATGAGATTTATTTCAATCACTCACTTGGCTTTGTTGTGGAGTTTGCAGTGCACAAAATATACATAGTTGTGACTCACTAATTTAATGTTCATTTCCTGATAAATAAAATTTCTATAAAATTGCATCTAAATTTTTTACTACTAAATTTTCAATAGGACTGTGACTCCAATATTCGATTTAAAATCATCGTGTTAACTCCAAAAGAGAAGAGAAATGAAGGATAGAATGAATAAAGGAGAAAAAAGACAAAAAGAAACATACATAAAGAGGGAATGAAGAGAAAGAGAAAGGGAAAGAAGGAAAAAAGGAGGAAGTATGAAGGAAATGAAAGAAAGAAAGAAAGAAAGAAAGAAAGAAAGAAAGAAAGAAAGAAAGAAAGAAAGAAAGAAAGAAAGAAAGAAAGAAAGAAAGAAAGAAAGAAAGAAAGAAAGAAAGAAAGAAAGAAAGAAAGGAAGGAAGGAAGGAAGGAAGAAAGAAAGAAAGGAAGAAAGAAAGAAAGGAAGAAAGAAAGGAAGAAAGAAGGGAGAATGAAAGAAGGGAGAATGAAAGAAGGGAGAATGGAGGGAGGAAATGGAGGCAGAATGAAGATCTTAGCAGGTCAGTTTACTACAATTAGAGAAAGACGAAGGAAAGAACAACAAAAACAAAGACAAAGATCCTTCATCTTGTCCTTTTTTTTTCTCTGTTTATGCTGATGCCTCGGAATGTGTTACCCTTGGTGACCATTTGTTTCTCTGTTTTCTTTGCATCAAGGCTTGTTTGCTTCATAAATAATGGTAACAGGATTCCATTGCTGGTATTTCACTGAGCCTTTCTCTGGCCATAACAAACGGTGTAAATATTGATTGTCCTTTAAAGAGAAATATATGTCTGTCCACATTCACAATTCACCTGCGTTGACATCTGCCCTGCAGTCATGTTGACATAAAAAGCACTGGTCCCACTCACCCACGCCATTTAATGTGTATATTTCTTTATTTTACTCTAGGTTCGTTTGATGTCCTAAGGGTAAAAGCACACCAACTTTTATCCAAGTACATCTTTGCAATAAAGAATCTTTTGTGTCTATCTTTCTTCCTAGCTTTGGAGCTTACTCCTGAATATTAAATTTAGGGTAGGAATGGCAGGAAAGTGATATCAGAGAGGATATAGAGATGAGAAAGACTCTTCACGGAGGATTAAATCTCTTTATGCCTATGTTCTGGAGCTGAATACAAAGTAGTTCATAACTGGAGTAATAGCCCAGTTGAGAGGTTACTTAACTTATCATTTTCCAATGCAGTTCCCATCTTTGGCATCTTTGGCACCAAAAAAGTGCACCAAAAGCGATTTCTTAGCAATTAGCAAGGAGTAAATCTTAAGCATTCCTGGCTGTGCTGTCCAAAAAAAATTCACTTATACACTTCCAATGCACTCAAGTCGTATTCTAAAAATATCCTAGTTGCCCAGAACAGTATTATTTTCACAAAGTTATCTGTTCAAACACTTTGGGAAGTGAAGTTACACATAATAGGAATTATTTTGTATGTTTGTTTTACGTGAGAGTGGAGAGATGGGAGTGGGAGGGCAATTGCCTTGCTGTTCTTCTGTTGACACGTCTTCAATCCCCAATATTTGAGTCCACAGGCAATAATGGAACTCTAGGAAAATGTGTCTGGGGCAGGGGAGCTGTGTTGGCTGAATAATGCAAACTCATGAAGAATGTAGAAACTGAAGGTTTCCAGAGTCTTAGTGGTGACGTTGAAAAATCAAACAAAATTTATTCCCATTCAGATCACTAAGGCTAGAAAGAGGCAAAGGTACCAAGGTGGGTCAGGTACAATCTCAGTGAAATTTAACATTTTAAGGCCTGGGTAAAGGGATGAAATAATGAGGGCAGAAGTCTTTGTGGTGGAATGCAATAAGGTATGGCCGAACACCCAGTACAACAGGAGTATAAACTGAGCAAAGAGCCAGGAGGAATCCCACAGTGCTGGTCAGGGAAGGCCTAAAAGACAAGAGCACAACATTCAAAATAGAAAGCTTTGGTGACTCAGAAATGCATTCAGAAAACATGTCTGGCCCTGTTTATGTGGGGGGGAAATAATTATCTCTGTCATATCAAAGACGTTTAGTCACCAAAATCAACTCATTGTGTTGACTCCAGGGAATCAATCTAGATAATGATTATCTTAGAGAGTCAGTATCAATTTATCCTTAATAATGGTCTAACTGTGTCCATACAGAAATGGGTGTGGTAACAGGGAACCATCCTCAAAATATTTTGGAGTGACTCTTTTCCATCTACCCCATTAGGACCATCTCTTGATTTAAAAAAAACATGCATATTCTGTGTTTAATTCTCTAGGTCAGAGCTGAAAAAGTCAATGAGTGACCCCTAACTCTGCTCAGAACTAAATCCTGGTTCTGCACTAAGGGATTGCTCCAAGCAAGTATTTGAGGAACATATGGGATGCCAGGGTTAAAACCCACGAACACCTGGAGTTTAGGCACCCTCCTTGCTATATTATCCCTTCAGCACCTAAAATATTAATCTTCAAGTCCAAACCTCTATCAGGATTTATAGATCACGGAGTCACTCACACAGAATAGTCTTAAAAATTGCAGCGGTCTGTGAGAGGAAAAGGAGTTGATCACGGTGTTTAAATAAAGATAATTAAAAATAAAAAAAATAGTGTTTTAGTGTTGTAATGTAATTTAATACTTAATATTTGATGCTATTATAATTTGTGCTAATTTAATACTAAATACATCCATTTAATATGTTTTAGTAGTTTAATAAGCTTCATGTAATAGATTCATTACAAATAGGAGGCAAATAAAATTTACCAATTTGAAATAAATCCAAAATTAAAGCAATTTTAAAATGTTTTCTATAATTATTTATTGATCTTTAAAGGAAGATGGAAACACAGTGTGCATTTTGTAAATAATTTTTCAACTTTACTAAAAAATGTTGCTATCAACTTTGTATATTTCTTAGTTACCAGTTTTTTTTCTAACAAAGTGCTCAGTAAAAATGAATTATATAATAAACTTTGACATCATTTGTGAGCAAAATGGTGATAGTCTATTGGCAAGTACTAAGAAATGCCTGTAAGTGGCTTTTGTGACAATAAAACTCATTATAATAACTTTTTCCATTCTGAAAAAAAAAAGAAAATTAAAAGTGTTGAGTACAAAAATAATTTTTGGTGCTTTCAGTATTTATTAGAATAAATTCATAAAAATTATCCAAAGAAGATTTTTCATAACATGGGATTCTAAGAAATAGTTCAAAAGAACTTCCCTTAAAAGTATATATGAAACTGGCAGAAAATCCCTAATCAGCCAGTATGGGGTACATTCCTTCACTTCAGACAACTGGTATACCTCAGAACAAAGTGTGATGAATTTATCTTCTTGGCTGATATTTAAGATGTAGTGGAATGTTATATTTCTCTAGCATGTTTTTGAACTCTGCATTTTCTTCTTCGGTGAGTTCATGGTCAAGAGTTACTGTAATTATAAAATAATTAAGCACTGTCATTAGAATGTTTCCTATCTTTTAGAAGATGATACAGTTCTCAAATGTTCATGGATGAAGGAGGAGGTGCATGGAACTTGGGGGAAGAATTCACTCTGTTCCTTTGGCTTGATCTATATTCTAGAGCTCTCACTCCCATAACACGTTTCATACATCAAGTTGCAAACAACCAGTTTCTTTGATGCCCAGTGACCTGGTTTCATCTGTAGAAATCATGGAAAGATTCAAAATCAGTGGCCTTTGTCTCCCATAAGATTCCACTTGATGACCAACATTGGCCTAAAGTAGATATTGCAAACATATCCAATGGTTTGGTGAAAGAAACACCCATGGGACCCCATTAAAAATACTTGTGGATGGCATGAAGACAAAATTCACAAATCAGAATGTGTCTCTTTCTGGACTCAAAACTTGGTTTATTTTGGGGAGAGAACTTGACCATTTCATTATGTAAAATTGGATATTGTACTCTCAGAAATATAAAAATGGACCCTTTGGAACTCCATCGCTTGTGAATTTAAGTTTTCACAACGAACCCTCTTTTCTTTCTTGGAGTAACTCTTGTCTGTTCTTCCTATAACTGATTCTACATTTATGAAGTTAAAATACATACCCACTACCTCAGCCATGTCAATGATGAGGCGTCTTACATCCTAGTACTTCATGCAGATGAATATCACATTATTCGATTGATAAGAGAAGTCAATCTTCCAAAATTTTGTGTTGACAAAGGAGAAAAGAAATTATAAGTCAGGGTGAATAACAAACTTTCTTAGATTTTTTCTTCTGTGTTATTTTTGAGCCACAAAGATAGACTCTTGTGCAATTTTCTTTGAAACAATAATATTCCTCATAGACTATATTAAGCTGAGAAACTTCTGCACCTCAAAGGAGATAGTGACCAGAAAAAAAGCCACCCACAGAGTGGGAGAAATTATACACCCAATACCCATCAAATAAAGGACTAATATCCAAAATATACAAGGTACTGACAGAACTTTATAAGAAAAAAAATCTAACCACATCAAAAAAAAATGGGGAGAATAAATGGGCAGACACTTTGATAAAGGAGAAATCCAAATGGCCAAAAGGCACATTAAAAAAATGCTCCACATCACTAATCATCAGGGAGATGCAAATCAAAACAACAATGAGATACCACCTCACACCACAGAGAATGGCACACATCACAAAGAATGAGAACAAACAGTGCTGGCGGGGATGTGGAGAGAAAGGAACCCTTATCCACTGCTGGTGGGAATGCCGTCTAGTTCAACCTTTATGGAAAGCAATATGGAGATTCCTCCAAAAACTGGAAATCGAGCTCCCATACAATCCAGCTATACCACTCCTAGGAATATACCCTAAGAACACAAAGATACAATACAAAAACCCCTTCCTTACACCTATATTCATTGCAGCACTGTTTACCATAGCAAGACTCTGGAAACAACCAAGATGCCCTTCAACAGACGAATGGCTAAAGAAACTGTGGTACATATACACAATGGAATATTATGCAGCTGTCAGGAGAGATGAAGTCATGAAATTTTCCTATACATGGATGTACATGGAATCTATTATGCTGAGTGAAATAAGTCAGAGAGAGAGAAAGGCAAAGAATGGTCTCACCTATCTATGGGTTTTAAGAAAAATGAAAGACATTTCTCAACAATTTTTAGAGACAAAAGGGAGGAGGGCTTGACGTTACAGTCCACCTCATGAACTTCATCACAAAAAGTGATGAGTTTGGTTAGAGAAATAACTACATTGCGAACTATCCTGACAATGAGAATATATGAGGGAAATAGAAAGCCTGTCTAGAGTACAGGTAGGGGCGAGGAGGGGAGGAGGAATATTTGGGACATTGGTGATGGGAATGTTGCACTGGTGATGGGGTTTTGTCATCTAATATGACTGAAACCCAACCACAATCATGTTTGTAGCCAAGTATTTTAAATAAAAATATTAAAAAATTCTGTTAAGTATTAAAATATTTTATATAAAACATTAAACATTTAAAGTTTTTACTTTTAACCACATATATAGAAACCCAATCTAATGATTTCATTTCCCTAAAAAAAGCCAATTTTGGAGAGATTTCTTTTCCTTTTTTGTTTTTGGGCCACACCCATCAGTGCTCATTAGTTACTCGACTTTTCCCTCAAGAATTGCTCCTGGAAAGATTGGGGGGACCATATGCCTTGCCAAGGTGGGTTCTGGGTTAGGTGCATGCAAGGCAAATGCCCTACCTGCTGTGCTATTACTCCAGCCCAAAGAGATTTTTTTTTCCTTATGATAAGTTTTACATATTTGAAATTTGTTTCTTGCATAGACAGTTTTTGGCAGTTCATAGAGACAGAAGTTTTAGATAATGAGTTGTTCAGTGAAAGGGATCTTTGATGTTGTGGTTAAAAAAAAAGAGCTACTCAGAAGAATTTAGTTGTTTTCTTTGGTTTTAGGGCAAAACCTTATGGAACTCAGAGCTCATTTATGGCTCTGTGCTCAGGAAACACTACTTGTAGAACACAAGGTCTCTCTTTGGGTGCTATTAATCAAACTGGGGTCAGTAGTAAGCAAGGTAGGCACCCTACACACTCTCCTTTCTCTTCAGAACACTCTTGTGTCAGTGTAAGAAACTAGGCATATCCCTTTGCCTAATTCTCTAGGGGATAACAATTCAAGTAAGTGGAGCTGAAAATTTTGGCACTTTCCTATAACTTGATAGACTAAAAAAATCTAACTTGTGGGAAAAAATGTTTGCATGTTGAGCTGAACCTTTTACAATAGGATGTTAGATATGTTCCAATACGATGGTAGATATGTCAAGGAAAATAGAGATATCTGGAAATCCTGGGCAGCGATAAGACCATGAATTTTTGAATGTGTATCATGGTGGAGAAAGAGATACATGGCTAAAGAGGACGAGACTGTTGTTTGCATTCAAGAAGACTGTTGTTTGCCTGACCACTGTCGGATGTGACCCTCCAAAGCAAAAATAACAGCATAAATGTAGACAGTCACCCAAATGCATATATACTCAGAAAAACTCACAACACACCAAAATTGTACACAACTAAAACTTTGTTTTTCTCCCTACCACAGAGATCTATTGACACTGTCCACTGGTTCTGAGAAGCGAATCTCAGAAAACATTCATCATTCCTCCTTAAATCCCAAATAACATTTTCATATGGTTCTATATAGTAACCCGGGAAAGAAAAAAAAAAACATTCAAACATAATAGCAACAGGCCGTATATCTTAACAGAAATGTGAACCAAGATGATGAATGAGATATCAGTGCAAATTCCACGTCCATCAATAGTAGCAGAAATCTGTGCTCCTAGAGATGTGGTGAGAAAAAATGGTGACTCGTTTTTGGTGATATAGTTCTCTGGATCAACGCCTGTGGAAATCTTAATGGAGAAGTCTCATTCAACATAGAATTGCAACTTCGTATTGTGGTCCACCAGGAACCCTGACCAGCAGGTAAAGCTGGGGACCACGTCAGTAATTCGCAGTTCTCGAAGAGGAATCCAGCCTGAATTAGAAGAGGGACTGGGAAAAAAGAGACTCGAGATGAAGGGTTCCGATCAGGAGTCCATTTAATAAAGGAAAAAATAGACCTTTTATAGACAATGCAAAACAAAGAGAGTAGGGGCGAGGTGCAGTAGGAGTGGCTGTGACTTTCCATGGGAACATTTTGATTTTCCAAGGTTAATAAGATTATCATCAGTCAAGAGATTCACATTATCTTTGAGCAACAAAATACAAAATCTAATCTCAGCTTGGGCCTTTTGACCCCTGTCTTTACAAGGACATCTTGGAGCCTAGTGACTCCCTAGCTCTAGGCTATTTCTATTTCTTTGGGTCCAAGGACAAAAAGGCCACATCTAAGCACTTTGGCTCAGACTTTCAGAGACTCCATTTTGATTAGTGAGAGGGCTTTTTAATTATTCCAAACAGTCCCCAACATCGTATGACTCAGAGATCATTGGGCAATATATACACAGGATTTATAAACTTTCACTCAGAAGGACTTCTGCACAGTTATTCATGGATACTGTGAGTCCATAGCTACAATATGGAATCGATCTAGGTGTTGAATGGCAGATTTATAAATTATGAGATGTGGTCCATTGCGACCCCCGGGGACCCCGGCCCGCAGGGTGGATGAGGGTCACGAAGTTATTCGTGAGTCACGAAGAGAATTCCGACCTGGAAAATAAGAGGGCTGGGAAAATTGATGGACTCAAGACGAAAATCCGATTAAGAGTCCAAGTTTATTGAAAAGGGGGTTAGTTTTTATAGCAAGCATGAGAACATTTTCAGACAAAAGAGGGGAAGGGGTGGTTCAGTACTTTTCCATCATAACATTTCCATACATCACATATTTTCAGGGGGGTTATTAGTGAGTTATACATTTACTAGCAGTGTCCCTACTTTTACTATACTCTACTATAAGTGATTCTATTATACATTAACTATAAGTGATCCTGGGATGCTCTGTTCTGTTAACAATGCTACAGATCTAATCTCAACTTGTAGCCTTTACATAGCATGTTTGTTCTTTATCCAATTACCTCTGGTAAAAGCTTTTTTTATGGTCAGCTTTTTCTTTTTAGGTTCATGGGGGAAGCACCACCAGTAACCTGTTACGTACACAGACTTTTTGTCTTCTCAGGCATCAGAGACTCCATTTTGCTCTCTAGTTAAAGGGCCTCCAACAGTCCATAGATACAAGGATTCCCATGCAGTTGTGAGAGTTTAATAAAACAATGACATTTACTGCAACGAGGTTGGAAACATAAGATATAATTAAGTAAATCACGTCAGAAGAAGAAGAAGAAAGACAGGCCATGATGATCTTGCAAATCTGTGGTCAATAGAATTAGACCTTTAGGAGACAAAATAGGGTAAAGGGATAATGCAGAGATAACCCTTAACTACAAAGCTTAGGGACGAGGAGGTCAAAGAGGAGAAACGATGCCTGACCAAAAAGAAAGGAAATGGGAATGAAAGTCATGGGGGAAACAGAGTTCTGGGCTTCATTTGTGTTGGACATGAAGGAGAATTGCCCAACTCAATATTCAAAGCACAGACTGAAAAACACTGAAAATAGGAGAAATCAGCTTAGTTAGATCACCCAACCCTAGCGTAAGGGGGCCTTTTTCTGGGTGGAATGTTTTTTTTTTTCCCCCTTGGTTTTTGTGTCACACCGGCAGCGCTCAGGGGTTCCTCCTGACTCTACTCTCAGAAATTGCTCCTGGCAGGCTCGGAGGACCATATGGGCTGCCGGGATTCGAACCACCGTCTTTCGCATGCAAGGCAAACGCACTTCCTCCATGCTATCTCTCCGGCCCCATGGGTGGAAGGATTTGAGATGACAGAGTCTGGAAGCATACTCATCATTACTTGTAAACTACAGTTGTTTGATTAAGTAAAAAGTTAAAAGGAAAAAAATAAATAAAGAGCAGGCCCTAAGCACCTTTCCTGTGATTCCAAACAAATAAAAGATGGCGAATACTAGGTGGTTCTCAAATGTTTGAATCTGTAACTACTGAAATGTCCAAGAACTGATGAGTGGTTAAGATATTCTAGTAAAATACAGCATTATTCATTCATAAGGAAAAAGAGTTCTGCATTTCATTCAACATAATTTTTTTCCATGTGCATTCATGCAGAAGCAATTTTTATGACTTCATTTTTTTCTTTAACTTGATTTTATTGAAGGCATTGGGATTTATAAAGTCCTTCATAGTTAGGTTCAGACATACAATGAATCAAGGCCAATTTTCTTTTTTCTTTTTTCTTTTTGGCTTTGATATTATTTTTGTTTTATTAGCACTCCAGGATTAAAATAAAAATCATAACATTAAATTTATTTTCATTCTTAGTTACTTAATACAACTTATCATTGAACCAATAGTTTGCAATACGGTTGTGTGTTTTTGCATCTTAAAGTAGCAATGTTACCCTATTACAATATATTACAATAATAGGCATAAGAAATATGATTATATCATCTTGTTCTATATCATATTTCTTTTTTAATTATCTTTTTTTTTTTTTTTTTTTGGTTTTTGGGCCACACCCGGTAACGCTCAGGGGTTACTCCTGGCTATGCGCTCAGAAGTCGCTCCTGGCTTGGGGGACCATATGGGACGCCGGGGGATCGAACCGCGGTCCGTCTCCTAGGCTAGCGCAGGTAAGGCAGGCACCTTACCTCCAGCGCCACCGCCCGGCCCCCTTTTTTAATTATCTTTATTTAAACACCATGATTACAAATATGATTGTAGTTGTATGATTTCAGTCATGTAAAGAGCACCCCCCTTCACCAGTGCAACATTCCCACCACCAACGGATGCATAATATTCAATTGTGCAGTTATACCACCATTTTGTGTGTGTGTGTGTGGTTTTTGGGTCACTCCCGGCAGTGCTCAGGGGTTATTCCTGGCTCCAGGCTCAGAAATTGCTCCTGGCAGGCACGGGGGACCATACGGGGCACCGGGATTTGAACCGATGACCTCCTGCATGAAAAGCAAACACCTTACCTCCATGCTATCTCTCCGGCCCCTATACCACCATTTCTGTAATTGATCCACTGTGTCAGACATCTGACTTGTTTATATATATATTTTTTGTTTGTTTCCATATTTTGTCTATTGTAAGTAGAGCTGTAATAAGGATAGGAATACAAAGGGAACTTTTGTTTGGAGCTCTGTTGCTTCAAGGATGGGCCTGGAGAGGAACCTGCTGAGGGAAAAAAGTCATATGAAACGGATATACCCATATGTATCTCTCTCATATCTGATATAAAGTTTAAAAATAGAGAATAACAAATGTCCAAAGGAAGAAAAGCATGGAAGGTAAGATCTGGTTCTACTAACATGCTGGTCACTTGGACAAAGGGAAGTTAGTAGAGAAGAATGCAAAATTAGTGCAAGGAAAGAGAACAGAGGGTAAAAGAAGGGAGGAACTAACTGTCTCCTACAGAGGCCAGATAGGGTGGGAATAAAACAGGACACTGGGGGATGGAAGTGGACTTTGGGGAAAGGAGGGGTATTAGAATATTGTATACCTGAAACTCAACCATACTCACTTTTTTTTCGAAATGGGGATTTTTTTTTCTGGAAAACAAAGAGTGAGAAAAAGGTATTAGCATGATAAATTTTGCTTGAAGTAGAGGTGAAATTATAAGCTACAGGGACACTTCTAGGAATAGAAATGAAAAACATACACTCTCAAATCATGAAACATAGCAGCAGCAGCAAAATCAAATGTCCTTCTCTTTGTATCTTTCCTATTATTTGTATTTTACGTGGTTTTCTTTTTTTTTTTTCTCTACTTTTATTCTAACACCATTATTTTCAGAGAAGGGCAAGCTAGACCTTGAGCATTTAACTTGAAGACGGCATTCTATATTCCTAGTAAAGTAATGCTTTCGTATTCCCTTTACTCCACACCCTAGTTCATTGACTTCATTACTAATTAATCTTTTCCTCAGATCCTCACTGAAATACCTATATCTTAAAACACTGGAAGGAATGCAAGAAACTTAGAACTCTGTTATTCTTAAGCCATCATCTCTATAGATTTACCTTTAGACTTGACATATTCAGAAAAAATGTGTAGATTTTGTTGTGATTTTAATTTGTTCCAAACATAAGGAATATTCAAGATATATTGCATTCTCCATTATCTTGAATCCTATCCACCCTTTTCCCCATGAATTTTCTTTTCTGTCCTCATGCCCCCATCCACAACTTCAATAGTGTTTCTTGAAAAAAATTTCTCAAACTGTGTGACACTATTCTTTTGTAATCTGTTGTTCAGGTCATTGAATATTTAGGTTATTAAAAAAAAACACTAATTAATCTCTGATCAGGCCTTTTTTATTTTCTTATTTTATACATAAATACAATTAGTTCCATAGATTAAATAATGAAAAATTCATATACTACTGACTGCTAGTGTCAAAATCTGCATAGACGGCCCTTTAAGTCAATAGATACGTGTTATATAATATTTCCAAACCATTCAGAAATTGAGAATTAGGAAATACCACCTCGAGTAGGTTATGGCTAACTTGTTTTAATTATTCATGCTCTCAGGAAGACGTATTTCCCCTTTGTGAAACCGGTAATTGTTGAAATGCAGGTAAATTTCACTCACTCGATATTGAAGACAATTAATATCCCCATACAGTCTATGGTTTCACAAGAAATGATCCAGTCACAACTTCTCAGGGGGTGGGCAGTATTCTGAAACTTTCTCTTTATCTGTGGGCCCTAGTTTCAGCAGTTGCCGTGGTCCTGTATTCTGAAAAGAAAAATTAACAATTAGTTTGGATGTCCTAATGCCTATTTTGTATATTTATATAAAGCAAGATTATGCTGAAAGCAGGATTTATATTTAAACATAAAGCATACCAGGGAGAGATTCTTTAAATAGAGAAAACACACACAAACAACTTCCTCAAGTCCAGTCAGAACACCCAATCTAGTTACCTGAGTTTTCAGACCTTCGTAAACATGACCAAATATAAGAGTCAGTATCAACAATTTCATTTTGGTGCTGGTTACAGAGACTCCTCAGGAGTAGACGAGAGTGTGAGGGGAGGACAATCTCTATTTGTGTCCTTTTTTACAGGCTGTGTCCATCTTAACACAAGATGCAAAGGACCAATAACTGATCAAATTGGAGCTTCGTCTAGTAGCCCTTAGATCATCTGATGGCAGAATCGTCCTGCAAGCGAGGACTTTATTTTCACATGAATGTTTATTTATGGATCCGTGAGAATGCAAATCACTTTCTTCCTTGTGGTAGACTACAAGTAGAATTCCTGGATGTAACCCTGCGCTACAGAAGTCAGGCATAACCCTGAGTGAACCCTCAAAATAAACACAAACAACTGGACACACTCTCCATAAGTCTGATGATGGCCATCAGAATGGAAACAATAAGTCCGTGTGAGGTATTTCATGGACCTTACAAAGGGACTTGGCTTCTTTGATGCTTTTCCAGAATGCCTTCCAACCAATCTTAGACAATTCCCATGTATGTCCTAACTTGTTACTTGATTTTTCTCTAGACCATTACAAAAGTGTGCTATGTTAATTTAATATTACGGCTTCTGCTTAATCATTTTCTAGGTGACACAAAGAGAATATATTTCCATGGATCCCATATAGATATGATATGAAGTTGCTTTTTATCTAAGTACCAAGTGTCATGATTTCAATTTCATGGACAAATCCCTAATTTTGGTGCATAAAACTTCCTGAGAAGTAAGTTGATACAATTTCTACTCTCTTGATTTATGGAGGTATGATTTGTAGCCCACCAGAAGGTCTATCTTTTGGGGATGGACATCCCCAAATATATACATACATATATAGTATATATAAACTATATGTTACATAGTATATTATATAGTAAATATGTACTAATATTTATATTACTCTATTCCATTTCTTTCCTTCAGAGCCAATATATTCTTCTTGGGTTTAAATCTTGTTGACCTACTGAAAGGTTCGGGAGTCCTAATCTAGCTGCCCGATGCAAAGAAACGAAGAGGCTGAGGCCCCAGGAAATGCTCCAAAAAGTGCTTTATTACTGACCGGAACAGCCAGGGTCAATGTGTGCCCAGAATAGGACAAGAACAAAGACCTCGTGGTCCCATTGGTCCCTCCTTATATAAGATGGGAATTGGGAGGGGAAGGAAGAAGTGACGCCACTTCCTTGAGGGCTGGACTTCCGCTATGGTAACACGAATCATTGGTGAGGTGGGGTAAAGGCGGGACTTCCGCTAAAATAACACAAATCATTGGTGAGGTAGGGGTAAAGGCGGGACTTCCGCTATGATAACACAAATCATTGGTGATGTAGGGGTAAAGGCGGGACTTCCGCTACAATAACACAAATCATTGGTGAGGTAGGGGTAAAGGCGGGACTTCCGCTACGATAACACAAATCATTGGTATGGTAGGGGTAAAGGCGGGACTTCCGCTATGATAACACAAATCATTGGTGATGTAGGGGTAAAGGCGGGACTTCCGCCACGATAGCACGAATCATTGGTGAGGTAGGGGTAAAGGCGGGACTTCCTCTTCGCTAGCAAGCTCGTGAACATGTGGTCCTTACAAAATGGTGTCCCTTTCTTAGTTAGAACCTGAGTGAAACCTGGCATGAGGTTTTTTGTTTGTTTGTTTGTTTTTTAATTCCTTTTCACTACCAGGGGGTAATAGGTTGATATTAGTGTATCCCCCTATTATTGGATTGCTATTGATGTCATTCTCCAAATCTAACAGCAATTTTTTAAAATATTTTTCTACTCTCTCATTGGTTGCATATATGTTTAGGAATGTGATTCCTCCCTGTTGTACATATCCCTTGATTATGAAGAAATGTCCCTTTATGTCTTTATAACACTTTTAATCCTAAAGTGTGTGTTGTTTGATATTAGTATGTTCACCCCTTCCTTTTTAAGGGAGTTGTTTGCTTGAATAATCACTCTACAACCTTGGAATTTTAATCTTTTTCACTCAGACCATTCAAATGAGTTTCTTATACCAACAAAAATGTTGGATTAAAATTTTTGATCCATTTAGCCAATCTCTTTATTTTACCTGGTGAATTTACCTAGTCAGTTGATGTTGAAAGAGATGATTGTCATGAGATTCCGTGTCTTTTAGTAAGAGTTTGTTGTGTTTGTTGGCTCTGATTTGCCTTAAAGTAGATCCTTCACCTCTCCTTGTAAGGTAGTTTTGAGTTTGTAAAATTTCTGAGCCTTTCGTTATCCACGAAGCTGTTTCCTTCTTTCACAACTGAACTCTATGAAGTATTCTTTCCCCCTTTTTTTTTTTTAACTATATCTCATCACTGCCTTCAGGCTTGGAGGGTTGCTTGTGACAAATTTGCTATAAATATTAAGGATATATCTTTGTATGTAATGATCCATTTTTATCTTCCTGTTTACAATATTCTATCCATCTCTTTGTTTTTCAGCATTGTGACTCGTTTGTGTCTTGGTGTGTGTGTGTGTGTTTTTTTTTTTTTAGATATCTTTTGACTGGTAATCTTTGGGCATCCAGGATGTGATTTCATGCCATCTTCAGCCTGGCAATTTCTCAGCCTTGAAGTCCTTGACTATTGATTCTTCATTGGAGCTTTCTTCCTGGTCTCTATGATACCTTTGATTTTTATATTGTTGCTGTTCAAATTATCCAGAGTTCTATTGTCATCTGTTTATTTACTTTCAGACACTTTCTCTGCCTCTTCTATTGTAGGGGGGAGCCATTCAGCTCATCTCCTGTGTCGCTGATTCTGTCCTCAGATGTTGCTACTCTGCTGAGGCTTTCTCTTGAGGACTTAATTTCACATACCTTGTTTCACATCCCTGATATTTCTGTTTGAAGTATTCTCATTTCAATGCTCAGAACATCCTGATATTTAAAAGCTGTCCATTCTATTTTTATTTAAGTTCTTTGCACATCCTCAAAATTTCCTTTCTAAGATTTTGACAAGAGAGGTTTTGTAGGTGGTTGTTCTTTTTTTTTTTTTTTTTTTTTTTTTTGGGCCTTCAGAAATACCTTTTTCATTCACAAGATTTGGGAGTGTTTTGATGTGGTTTTCCTTTTGTGTCCTGGTTTTGTGGTATTGTTTTTATGTGTTGTGGCGCAGTTCCTTCACTGGAAGAAACTCACAGCCACATATTTCCTGCGAACTCTGCCCACAATAGACATGCTGTAGCGGCTGGTTTTTACATACCTCAAGTTTGTTACAAACTGCTGCTTTTTAAATCAAAGGACAGGCCACTGCCTATAGGATTCCTGCTTTTCATATACACCTTGATCTATTTTTATCCTGGGTCTATTTCCAAAAAAATATATCTGTCTTCAACAGATATATTTCTTTATCTTATTTCATCTTCCCTTTCTTGCTCTTGACTATGTAATACAGATGGAGAGCTGTAGCACTTAGGAGAAAAATATGTTTTAATTTTTTATTTAAGCATTGTGCTTACAAAAATGTTCATGATTTAGTTTCAGTCATATAATGTCCAACACCCTTCATGAGTGCAATTTTCCCCCCATCAGTGTGCTCACATTTCCTGCCACCATTTCTACTGCCTGCTTATAAAGCAAGTAATTCTCTTCTCTGTTTCTCTCTCTTTTTCTTTGTTAATTTTCTTTTTGATACTGTAGTTTTCATCTTTGGACTTTTAAAAGTATGAAGTTCTCTGAGAAGGTCTTAGGAGGTCAATTTAAATAAGTCAGCAAGAGAGAAAGTGATAGACACAGAGTCAAAGATATACGCAGACAAACAGACAGACAGATAGACAGAGTCAAAGACCCTTCATCACTTCCTTCTGTTTGTACCCCGTTCTGCTTGTCCTTAGGAATGTGTAACCGTCTATTTTCCTTTAATTTGGCATAGCATGATTTTGCAAATGAGGGAAACTGGTTCCTCTGCTGATAGTTCAGTGAGGCCTCTTCTGGCCATAATGTTCAAATATTGATTGTCCAGGAAAAACAAACATATTATTGTCTATTCTCAGAGCTCAACTGAATTGTCTATGTGCCTTAGATTCATTTTGAATAAATAGTACCTGATTTCACTCACATAAACCAATCAGTACTTATTTTTTTTTTGTCTTTTCTTCTAGAGTAGTTAGAACTCTCCTCAGAGGGTCGAATATTCTTCGATTGCCAAAGTTCTGGAGTGGAAAATAAGGTAGTTCAAAACTTGGGGTCTGGAATACTAGTACAAAAGAGAGGACACTTGTCTAATACACATCCATTTTGTGTCACATCCCCCACATCCATAGGGTCCCTGAAATCATCCAGAAGTCACACCTGAGCACAGAGTAGGTACACCCCTTGAGCATCGCTGTGTATTCCCCCCAATAAAAAATTTTAAGTAGGGCCTGGAGAGATAGCACAGTGGCATTTGCCTCACAAGCAGCCGCTCCAGGACCAAAGGTGGTTGGTTCGAATCCCGGTGTCCCATATGGTCCCCCGTGCCTACCAGGAGCTATTTCTGAGCTGACAGCCAGGAGTGACCCCTGAACACCGCCGGGTGTGGCCCAAAAACCAAAAAAAAAAAATTTATGTACTCAACTCCTGTTCCAGAAAAAGCAGCGGTTAGAGAGCAGTATTATTTTGATAAAGTTCTCAGTGCAAACAAAAGGTTATTTATATAGGAAATGCAGGAAAGAAAGATAAATGTAGCAACAATTATTTTGTGAGATTATTTTATAATATATTTATGGAAGCACAATGATTGCAGACATGTTTGTAGTTGGATTTCAGTTATAAACCAACCACCCCTCTTCACAAGTGCAACCTTCCCATCACCAATACATTCATCTTCCTCCTCCCCTACCCTGCCTGTCTCCAGTACAGGAGTACTTCTCTTTTTTACTATAATTCTTTTTTTTTTTTTTTTTTTTTTGGTTTTTAGGCCACACCCGGCGGTGCTCAGGGGTTCCTCCTGGCTGTCTGCTCAGAAATAGCTCCTGGCAGGCACGGGGGACCATATGGGACACCGGGATTCGAACCAACCACCTTAGGTCCTGGATCGGCTGCTTGCAAGGCAAACACCACTGTGCTATCTCTCCGGGTTCTCTTTTTTATTATAATTCTGATGGTAGTTGTTGGTGTCGTTAATTCTCTAACTGAGCTCACCAAACTTTGTGATAAGTTTCATATTATGGGCCAGATATTCAGCCCTTATCTCTATTGTCTCTGAGTATTATCACCATGCTGACTTTTATTTTTGCTTAAATCCCACAGATGAGTAAAACTCTTCTGTGTCTATCTCTCTCCCTCTGACTCATTTCACTTAGAATAATACTTTGCATGTCCATACAACAGAAGTGATTGGAAAAGAGCTTTAAAGCAAAAGATCAAACAATAAAAAAAAAAAAACTCTAAAAATGTAAATAGATGAACATAGAAGTCTTTGATGAACTCAACAAAAACAACATAGAAATGATTGGAGTCTCAGAGACCCAGGAAGAAAATCTCCAGGAAGAATCAACACTGAAGGACATCATTGCAGAGAAACTCCCAGTGCTAAGGACTAACGACATGAAAGATTTCTTTGAACCTGTGATGGAGAGATGATAATAGGATGGAGAGGGCACATGCCTGGCTGTTTGCTGTTGATTGACTCAGGTTTGACCTCCAGGGTTTGGCTCTCCATGGCAGAATCCAGATTAAATAAATTTCTTTCTTTTTAATACGTTCACCTTAAACAAAATTAAAACTGGCCTGTAACAAAATAGCCTTGAACAATTAATAATATTTTGTATTTCAGAAAAGATTTTTAAAATGCATATGATGTGCTGCATGATAGGAGAAATAAATCTGTTTTATTTAAATAACAAAAATCAGTACAGAACAGATTAGCTGGGAATAATTCATAATTGTTCTGGTTTGAGGGTAAAAATATAGGATTTGAAGGCTTCCAACCTATTGGTGCTAAGTCAGTTCAACAAAACTATTATTATTGTTATTGTTGTTGTTGTTGTTATTATTATCATTATTATTATTATTTCAATCCACCTATGACCAAGGAGGGTCCAATAACAGTCAAAAGTAAAAAAGTATAGATATAATGAAGTCTAGGTAAAATTTTTACATCCAAAATCTGGGTGAACGCCTGAGGGAGCGAGGGTGAAAATCTTTATATTAAAATAAAGCAAAGTGTAACTTAACAGCCCAATATTGATCCCTAAACACAGATACAAGGCAAACACTTGAATGTCACCAGGTGTTTCCCTAAAAATTACACAAAAATAAAAACAGAAAAATTACATTAAATTTTATGAATCAGACGTGTATTTAGAAATGACTTCTTTGGGCTGTGTCTATGCAAATTTTTTCTCTAGTTGTCATAAAATCAGGTTCACCAAAATCAGCATGAAGATTTGATTCCAGGTAATAAATCCAGATAAAGATCTTTAAAGTCAAAGTCCATTTACCCTTAGTAATTGTCTTATTGTATAGATCTTGGATGTGGTTCCAAACCACATATGGGAAATATCCTTCATTAATTCCTCCTCATCTGCCCCAAGAGGGCCATCTTATTAAAAAAAAAAAAAAGGACAAACATTCTACAACATACCTAGCTATATTTCCTTGCATGGATGTCTTGACGAAACTATTTTTGCTTAAGTCAGACCTTTTACTATAAATTCAGGCCAGTTGGAAAAGACACAGACTATGTCCTGGACATTGTCTCATCAGAGACATGACAGTTCTGTTTGAGTATCTAACCCAATGTTGGCCACACCCAAATTGGTACCTAAGTAAGTCTTCAGAGGACATCTGAAGGGCTTCCCTGCACACAAAACTAAGCAGCCATCTTGAAAAATGAAGTCATCAAATTTGCCTATTCGTGGATGGACATGGAAACTATTATGCGAAGTGAAATAAATCAGAGGGAGAGAGACACAGAACTGTTTCACTCATCTATGAGATTTAAGAAAAATAAAAGAAAATACACAGAGACAAGAGAGAAGAAGGTGGAAAGAACCAGTCCACAATACGAAGATTACCACAAGGATGGGTGAGTTAAGGTAGAGAAATAACCATAGCAACAACTACCATGACAATGAGAGTAAGAAAGAGAATTACAAGTCCTGTCCTGAAAATAGGCAGGGGCTGAGGAAGGAGAGAGATTGGGGCATTGGTTAGGGGAAGGTTGCAGTGGTGAAGGGAGGAAGTTCTTTTTTATGACTGAAATTCAACTGCAAACATGATAAATATATTATTAAATAAAGATATTCTGGCCCCACAGGAGATTAATGTTATTTCAATGTACATGGCATTGGGTGTTTATGGCAATAGAAACCAGGACAATATTCTTTTTTTTGTTTTGTTTTGGTTTTTGGGCCACACCCAGCGGTGCTCAGGGGTCACTCCTGGCTGTCTGCTCAGAAATAGCTCCTGGCAGGCACAGGGGACCCTATGGGACACCGGGATTCTAACCAACCACCTTTGGTCCGGATCGGCTGCTTGCAAGGCAAACGCCACTGTGCTATCTCTCCGGGCCCAGGACAATATTCTTTACACAGTCAGCCTTGATCAGATTATTGGGTCTGGGCCTTCCTGTGCCATTCATGGGATTTCCAATTAAAAGGTAATTCATGAGGAAGTTAGTTATTAAAGTATTGCCTGTACATCATGTACCCACATTGACCTAGATACTTTCTAGGTCAATTTGCAATCGTTTTAGAGAAAATCTAATCTTTTTTATGATCTTCGAATTTAAGGCGTTATTTTGGTACATTCCTAAGACAATTCTTTTCATCAAAGACATTTGGTTGGGCCAAAGAGATAGCACAGTGGTGATCTTCGATTTAAGATGTTATTTTGGTACATTCCTACGACAATTCTTTTCATCAAAGACACTTGGTTGGGCCAAAGAGATAGCACAGTGGTGATCTTCGAATTTAAGATGTTATTTTGATACATACCTACGACAATTCTTTTCATCAAAGATACTTTCTAGGTCAATTTGCAATCGTTTTAGAGAAAATCTAATCTTTTTATGATCTTCGAATTTAAGACGTTATTTTGATACATTCCTACGACAATTCTTTTCATCAAAGACACTTGGTTGGGCCAAAGAGATAGCACAGTGGTGATCTTCGAATTTAAGATGTTATTTTGGTACATTCCTACGACAATTCTTTAAATCAAAGACACTTGGTTGGGCCAAAGAGATAGCACAGTGGTGATCTTTGAATTTAAGATGTTATTTTGGTACATTCCTACGACAATTCTTTAAATCAAAGACACTTGGTTGGGCCAAAGAGATAGCACAGTGGTGATGTTTGAATTTAAGATGTTATTTTGGTACATTCCTACGACAATTCTTTAAATCAAAGACACTTGGTTGGGCCAAAGAGATAGCACAGTGGTGATCTTCGAATTTAAGATGTTATTTTGATACATTCCTACGACAATTCTTTTCATCAAAGACACTTGGTTGGGCCAAAGAGATAGCACAGTGGTGATCTTCAAATTTAAGACGTTATTTTGGTACATTCCTAAGACAATTCTTTAAATCAAAGACACTTGGTTGGGCCAAAGAGATAGCACAGTGGTGATCTTCAAATTTAAGACGTTATTTTGGTACATTCCTAAGACAATTCTTTTCATCAAAGACACTTGGTTGGGCCAAAGAGTTAGCACAGTGGTAGGGCATTTTTGTTGCATGCAGCCAAGCAGGGAATGGCCAGGTTCAATATGGCATCCCATATGGTCCCCTCAACCTGCCAGTGGTGATTTTTGAGCTCAGAGAGCGGAGTAACCCCTGCCTGCCTCTGGGTGTGGCTCAAGAACCAAAAGACACTGGGTTTCATATATGAATTACTTTATTAATGTGGAAATTTGAGATGCGTTTGGAAATGGAATTGACTGAAAGACAGACTGACATACTCATAATCATAGGAAAGAAGAATTATTTGAAAGAAAATGCCAATGATATTCAGTCTGATTTCTGTTTCTTGCATCAGAGGTGATGTTTCATTGGCTACCATTATCGCAAAATTTTAGGCATCTATAGAAATTAAAAGAATAACAATGTGAGCCAATATCAGTGGTCAATATTGTTCACCTGTGTGAGTCTGGGTGAAGGGAAAGTTGAAAAGGTTTTGTGAGGGCCTGAGGAGATAGCGTTTGCCTTGCAAGCAGCCGATCCAGGACCAAAGGTGGTTGGTTCAAGTCCTGGTGTCCCATATGGTCCCCCATGCCTGCCAGGAGCTATTTCTGAGCAGACAGCCAGGAGGAACCCCTGAGCACTGCTGGGTGTGGCCCAAAAACAAACAAACAAACAAAAAAAAACGAAAGAAAGAAAGAAAGAAAGAAAGAAAGAAAGAAAGAAAGAAAGAAAGAAAGAAAGAAAGAAAGAAAGAAAGAAAGAAAGAAAGAAAGAAAGAAAGAAAGAAAGAAAGAAAGAAAGAAAGAAAGAAAGAAAGAAAGAAAGAAAGAAAAGGTTTTGTGAGAGAAAAATCCTAATGCAGATGTGGATTGGTGAGTAGAGCTTAATATTTTATATAAAATGTGAAAATTAGAAGGATTTTGCTGCTATAATAAATGTACTTGTGACTGAAAAAGTATAAGAGTTTGTGTATTTATTTCCACCATAACTTTCTTCTTCTGGGAGCCCTCGCAGCAGGGATCTTGCCCCTCAAAATCTGGTAATAGTCCTTGGAGTCCAAAGACAACTTCTTTTGTTTGATGTAACCATGCCCACTGGAGAAACCTATTTAGTAGAATGGACAGATAACAGAAAGATCATATGGAACCTTCTACCATTATTTTAATGAATTCATTGGAGATACAACAATGTTCGCATCTTTGCTTGTCACTGCATTATTTTTCTTCTTTTTTTTTCTGTCTCTTTTTAATTTTCTCTTTTCCTTTCACTTACTTTTCAATAACTTCACTCTCACCGATCTGGAAACAAATGTATTCTGATGTGTATTTCAACGATGTGATGTCTTTTCTGTAAATAAAGTAATATATATGTATATGTTTATATAGACATATGAGTGTCTTAAGATATATCTATGTTATATCTATGTTTGAACCAGAAATAGCACAGCAGTAGTGCGTTTATCTTGCAAGCAGCCAACACAGGACAGACCCCAGTTTAATTCATGGCATTCTATACGGTCCCCTGAGCCTCTCAGAAGCAATTTTTGAGTGACTATCCAGGAGTAACCCCTGAGTACTGCCGAGTGTGAATCCAAAATCAAAAAATCAAAATAAAAAAGTTATATCTAGGTTCACCACTTATGACATATAGAATCATACTCTGAGAATATTTTATATACAGGATATCTTATCTCTTTGTTGGTGGAAGGAGCTGGTTACAGAGGGGTTCATGTTTGATTCTGGGCTGTGTCAAGAGGTGTGTGAAATTTGGTGTCTGGAATCTCATAGGTTGGACACATGGACCTTGACTCTATGTTCACTTACAAAAAAAAATTTCCAAAGTAGACAACTGACCCTGGAATTTACAGCATCAGTTATTCAGTTTTCAATGCTTCATAATTTTTTTAAATTTATATTCAAATCTTATTTATGTCTATATATACATTTAAACTTCAAATCTATATTCATACCTATACATATATATTTTTAACTCATACATCTCTATTTATATCTATACACCTGTATTTAACTCTATAAATATCTCTATCAATACAACTATACTTAAATCTATAATTCTACATTTATGCCTATACACCTATCTATAAATCTATTATTCTACATTGTATCTATACATCTATATTTAAAACTATAAATACACATTATAGCAATAAATCTATACTTAAATGTCATTATGTATTTGAACATATAAATTGTTGTCATTCAACTGAATAATTCTAGTCAAAAGTCTAGTTTTGTGTTATGTATATGTACATTTAATACATAGACTGTAACTCTTATCTGAATCCATTCTTTCATCAGAATATTTTAGGTTGTATTTTTGCTTGTTGTTTGGGATCAAATCATGCAAAGCTCATAGCTCACTACTGGTCCTGCTCAGGGATGATTTCTGGCTCTGCACTCAGAAATTACCGGTGGCAGCGCTTTAGGAAAATACGGTTTTCTGGGGATAAAACATCGGGTCACAAAACAGGTAATCATCCTCTCCTTTGGACTATCAAACAAGGCCCCTGTGTATTGTTCTTGAAGTCTCAACATATTAGAGAACATGAGCTATAAATTACAGAGTCACTCACCCAGCATGGTCTTCTTAATAGCAGTTGTCTGTAAAAGAGAATGGTGATGTGCTCCTTTGACTCTAATCCTTAAAAAGAACCCACTTAAAATTTGAGGTTAATTTAAGCTAATATGCATGTATATGGAAATGTAAAAAAAATACTATGCCTGTAACGTTTAAGGAGTTATGTAAGTTTTATGGCTTTAGATTGCCTTGTATGCTGTTAAGAAATATTATAATGTGTTACAATCTGGGGACTTGAGGGACAAAGTAATTGTCCATGGATTCTGTCTTATTTATCTTAATGCTCTTTGGTTCTTTGGCTGAAATTTCAAAATTAAGATATCAGCAAGGAGACTTCTGAGACTTATGTTATGGGTGATTGTCCTTCCACTGTAACTTTACCTTGTACTCTTTCTTTGCATCCTTGTTCTCATAATTAAAAATAAAAAATTAATAAAGTTAAAAAAAGAAAGAGAATGGTGATAAGGTTCAAAGCGATGTTCGACACTAATGGTTTTTCTTAAAACTATTTCATGACCATTATATAAAGAAACTTTTTCATAACAGTCTCTAAGGGAGGGTTGAATCTCTGAAAAGATATTGATTAAATTGAGCTGTTATCTCCTAGTAGCATTACTTCATTTGGGTCAACTAATATACCTCAGAACAGAGTATGAAGAACTTGCCTTCTTGGCTGACATTGAAGACGTTACGTTCTGGAATGTTATATTTCTCTAACATCTTCCTGAACTATGTGTCTTCTTCTTTGGTGAGTTCATGGCCAAGCCTCACTTCAATTTGTAGAACATTAGTCATTACAATGCTTCCTATATTTGAGAAGGTCTCTTAGAGAGATGGACAGATTTCACTGTCTCTGCTTCCTGCACTCAACGCATGGTAGGCAGGGTTGTAGGTACTTCAAAGTGGACAGGCTCAGGCTTCTAAGCTACTTCCCACTGACGTATCATCATGATCACAGCTGACCCTGATGATATTCTCACTTGCTGAGCCTTAGCAAATACTAAGGAAGAGTGTCACCTATGTCCATCCAACAGAGGGAGATCAAAGAGATTGAGACAAAGCCATATGGGCTGTCCAAGATTTAGGCCTGTGGTCTCTCACACACAGATTATTTCTTCCAGACAATTGCACTGTTTTATGTCATGTCAAAGAAAACTATTCACCAATATTCAATGTGAAGTGTTAACTCCAGAAAATTACGACCAGGCAATGATTTCTTAAGAGATTCAAATACCATTTACCCTTAATAAGGATATAACTGTGTATTAGATAGAACTTGGATTCGGTACCAAAAAAAAAAAACAAAAAAACAAAAACAAAAACAAAAACAAAAAAACAGGGGCCGGTGAGGTGGCGCTAGAGGTAATGTGTCTGCCTTGCAAGTGCTAGCCAAGGAAGGACTGCGGTTTGATCCCCGGCGTCCCATACGGTCCCCCCAGCCAGCGGCGATTTCTGAGCGCTTAGCCAGGAGTAACCCCTGAGCATCAAATGGGTGTGGCCTCCCAAAAAATAAATAAAAAACAAACAAACAAACAAAAACTCCTGAAATCATCCTTGATCAATTTTTCCTCCTCTGCCCCTTCTTACTGGCCAACAAATAGACCAACATTCTCAAACATATCAAAGTATTTCTCCATATCTGAGTATAGTGAAGAGAAACTACTCATCTCTTAAAACTAAACATTTCTGGTATAAATTTAGGCAAATTGAAAAAAATGGTATTTGACATACCACTGTCCTGGATTGATTTGACTTTGTAGATGTGAATGGGTCATAAAAAGCAACAAACATCTTTATATTTTGGTCTAACACTTTCCATAGAGCCAAATATCCGGGGAAAAAATTAACACTAATATTTTGGGTCTTATATTGATTGTTGTCTTCAAGCCATGGAGAGGAAAGTTTGGGGGAATCTAAGGAGAATCTGGGTTTCCAAACGCTGCAGATCTTTGCTCTCACAATGAAATCCCATCCATTCTCTCACATCGAAGTGGAAAGACAGGATTAAAAATAAAATTTCGACTTGTCACCCTTTGATCTGTGCAAAAATCAAGATGGCTATCTACAGATGACTGACTGTGAAAACCATGACTGAGCAGAACGTATCTTCTTCGGAGCAACAATACACCCTAGTCTAGGTTTTGGTCTACGATCTGTACAACATCCAAGATCTCTAATTCCAAAGGTCTGACTGAGACTATTGCAAGTAAACGGGTCTTCTGGAAACATAACAACAAAAGACTATCCCAGGCTTCATACTGGTAGCAATGACCAAGACCATCAACTAAAGAAGACGGATTAAAACGACAGTGAAGGAACAGAACTTCCAGAACCACAAAGAAAGTCTTCATCATAAGCTCCGTTTCTGGACCCATGCAGATACCAAGATCTCTAGTTATAGAGGTCCAATTTTATCACCCATGACGAAGCTGAAGCCTTCCATACACCACGAAGGCACCAAGGGGAGAGTAAATAAACATGCAAGGAGTCTATAGTTATTCCCATGACAGTATACTTCAAAGGTGGAGAAACCCTGTAGCTTTTAGGCCAAGGGAATTCCCTCTCTAACGTCCCCAATATTTACTGTGCCTATGCAGGAAAAAAGAAGCAGCACAAAATAATATTTTATTTATTTATTTATTTATCTATCTATATTTATATTTTTGATTTCTTTCTTTGGGTTTGGATATGGAAGTTGTTGTCTCCAATTTTTTTATATTTATTGTTTTTCTTATATCTTTTTTCCTTTTTTCTTTTTGCGCTGTTATGTCTTTATTTCAGGACCGTGGATATTATGTGGTGCTTGTCTTATTGCTGTAGAGCTCACTGGATGTTTTTTTTTTTTTTAATTTGAGATCTCCTTTTGTATGGTTGTGGTGTTTCACTTCCTTTTCCATTTCTCTCTCAAACTGAGGTTGAGAGACTCTAAAAGCACTCCGCCCGTTTTCGGCTTATTTGACTTTTACCCCATTTTATTGCTCTTCTTTTCTTCAAACGAAGCACATACCTTGAACTATCTAGTACTGCCTCTCAAATAGAAGGGGAAAGAGGGGAAGGTATCAAGACCAATCAGTTGTATGATCACTAGCTAGTAAACTAAACACAGAGGGGACCACTTATACTAGCAGCCCAGGGAGTGAGGGTTAAGGATATTGGATGCAAGATGGGAACTGGGGTTGAGGGAGAACAACTTTGGTGATGGGAATTCCCCTGACACATTGTTAATACGTACCTAAAATATTACTGTGAAAGATATGTAAACCACTTTGTTCAAAATAGAAATTATATTAAAAAAAATAAAACTTCAACAACGCAAAGCTCAAGTGATTCTGTAATTGTTATCTAACTGTTATTGCCAAAGCTGGAACTTTCGTTGACATTGAAACTGGGTAATTCTGATATTGTACATGTCCTAGGAAACCAACACGAGATCTTCACAGTGTCAATCGCATAAGATAGAACGGAAATATTTAATTTAAATCAAGGTGTAAGATGAAAATTAGCTATCGGGCCCAGAGAGATAGCACAGCGGCGTTTGCCTTGCAAGCAGCCGATCCAGGACCAAAGGTGGTTGGTTCGAATCCCGGTGTCCCATATGGTCCCCCGTGCCTGCTGGGAGCTATTTCTGAGCAGACAGCCAGGAGAAACCCCTGAGCACCCCTGGGTGTGGCCCAAAAACCAAAAAAAAAAAAAAGAAAAAGAAAATTAGCTATCAATTCCAAACAAAGGTATTCCCCCTAATTCCTCCTTCTTTAAACCTCTTTCTTTGATATACAAAAATACACTGTAAAAAGTACTATTACTATTTATACTATAATATGATATTTAAATGATGGCTGCCTAAAGATTGTGCTGACAAATAATGTTTATCCTATGCCTAAAAATCATCTCAGGCTTGATCTATCCAGCTTCCTACTATTGATCATTTTTTTTGCTTAAATATGAAGCAGAACTCCCAATAAATCGGGTTCATTCAGATTACTCTTGATTCTGTTTGGTCTCTAAGTAGTAACTCTTCTCCAACTCCATGCTTCCATCCTCCTATCGAATAACCCTGAAATCCCTCTCAGTGCTACGTGACCCAGCTTGCCTGTCACAGTAGGAGCCAAAGAAAATATTCCATTGAAAAGGGACCAATAGCAGGTTCCCCCACCCAGATCCTGGCTCAGGAACCAAAGGCCTTTTTTGTCCCAGACTACCTAACCCACCTAGCACAGAAAGAAAAGATGAAGAAGACGAAGAAGATGGAGAAGATGGAGGATCCAAGCTCAGTAGAAACCCAACTGAAGAGAATTTGTTTTCATAATCTTCTACAACTTTTTCCTAGGTTAATCTATCAATGCTATTTTTATCAGTCATTATAATGCTGGTTAAACTGTGCGTTTTACCTCAATTAGCTTTTATAACTACCTTTTTATTTTAAGCTCCGTTGTGAACAGAATATCTTGTTTTTACGACTTTAGTGATTTAATATTTGTTTGCACAGTTTCAGGAAAGTGCATAGAGTTGTTAAATTTTTTTGTGTGTGTGTTGTTAAATTTTTAATTATTCTCAGCTAGCCTAGTGAGTGTTTCTTTCTCTCTTTTTTTTTTGTTTGTTTTGTTTTTGTTTTTGGGTCACACCCGGCAGTGCTCAGGGGTTACTCCTGGCTCTGAGCTCAGAAATTGCTCCTAATAAGCTCGGGGGACCATATGGGATGCAGGATTCGAATCACCTTCCTTCTGCATGCAAGACAAATGCCTTACCTCCATGCTACCTCTCTGGCCTCTAGTGTTTCTTAATTGCTGCGATATTTGTGTAAATTAGATAGTGACTTATTCTCAAATTATGTAGGCAAATATGTTCTAATGTCTCTGTCCACAGAAGTTGATGGGAAACTTGGATATTATACTCTTATTATAGTGCTCTTATTAAGAATGTTTCAGAAAACTTATTTTCATACTATAAATATCTACAGAAATATTCTTGTGATGTTGTGTAAGGAAGTTAACGAAAAGAAACTCAGATGATCTAGATTATTATATCATTGCTCATTTTATAAATGCTTAAGAGGTTTCTGATATTTATGATCAGAGAAATCTATGAAGAAATTGTGATATATATAAGATATGGAAAGATATGGAAAAGGCGTATTTTTTCCAGAATGATGTATATAATTTAATCTTAGACCTTCTTACTATGCCTATAAAAAATAACAACCACTTATATAACTTCTGATCTAGGGTTTCCACCTCTGGCAATGAGAAGTAGAACAAAACTTTTGTAACTTATCTCATTTTTTTTGTTTTATTTCAAACAGAAAGGGAGGAAATATAAGGTGACTCTCAGCTATTAACCGCAAACAAAGGTGTTTCCTCATCTTCCTCGTTCCTTAAGCATCTTCTTTTGATGTGGAAAAGCCCGCTGAACAGGTACATTTGCCTCTCTCTCTCTCTTTCTCTCTCTCTCTCTCTCTCTCTCTCTCTCTCTCTCTCTCTCTCTCTCTCTCTCTCTCCTGGAATTGGAAATTGTTTTTTATGAAAAAAAGAGGAGTTCTGGCTTGAGGGCTCAGGCAGGAGAATGAGAATGAAGCAAAAAGCCACAGACATCATGACCGTCCTTTTCTTTTTTTCTGTTTGGGGTTTTTTTATTTGTTTTTTTTTTTCAGCCACACCCAGTGATGCTCAGGGGTTACTCCTAGCTATGCGCTCAGAAATCACTCCTGGCTTGGGGGACCATATGGGATGCTTGGAAATCTAACCATGGTCCGTCCTAGGCTAGTGATCTCAAGGCCATCACTCTGGCCCCTCTGACCGTCCTTTTCTGGCTGCATGGGATTTAGAAATTGGATGCCTGGAGTGTAATAACACTCTTGAATTTTTATTTTAGATGCAAGAATGATGCTTTTTTTTTTTAATATATATATATATAAACTTAGGTCCAGATAAATAACACAGCAGCTAAGGAGTTTACCTTGCATGCAGTTGACCAGGGTTTGCTTATTGGCATACTCTAGGGTACCCTGGGCCAACCAGGAATTGTATTTAAAGATGTATATTGGAAAAACAATTTGTGCTATGAGCCCTGAAACTTCTGCATTGTGGGTCCCGATTCTCAATTCTTCCAATCTGCACCTTTATTTGTAGTAGTATTGTAATAATAATAGTTGTAGCATTCCTGAAGGTCAACATCAGGATTTGTTTTTTATGGAAAAGGGTTCTAATTTTGATATGTGCACGCTTAGTTTTCAGAGGAGGGAAACTTTTTACTGGTTGGTTATTCCATCAAGTAAGTAGTTTACAGAGAAATTTGGGTCTTCCCCAAAGGAATAAGAACTCAAGTTGTAGAACCTACTGATGGCAAGTTGAATTGCACCTACAGCATTAATAATTTGCTTATTAAAAACTTATCATAGGGTCATCTATCCTTCTTTTTTTATAATGTCTTCTTTTAAAAACCGTGATTAAAAACATGATTTTAGTTGGGTTTAAGTCATACAAAGATCAACCCCCTTCATTAGTGCAAAATTTACACCACTAATGTTTCCCACCGCCATATCCTTATGGAAACAGACCACTGGTTTCTTTGGGCTTGTCGTTGAACTTTGCACATCTGTTCTTAATGGGATACTTTAGGTTATAAAACATCTGGGGTTTATAAATGGACATTCTTAGTCATAGATGTTAGCACTGTTTCATCAGTCCTCACATTTCAGCATGTTTCTTACTTTGGCTGAGGTACAGGCACACTGGGATAGGAAACAAATCTTATTCTGGGGAAATTATTTTAGTAGAAATGTACCGCTGTAGGGACTTCTGCTGAATGTTGACTCTGGAAGAATGATACTGTCTTTCATCTCCTAAGGCACTCTCTGCCCCAGAAAGTGAATGCCCTTCCAACACAGTGAGATTGGTAGTTTAAGGCAACAGAAATCAGGACATTATACTTGATATGTAGTCAAGTGTTAATCACACCATTGGATCTAACCTTTTCTATTCCATGCATTGCTTTTCCAACTTACCGATAATTTTATAAGGAAGTAAGTATAAAAGTATTTCTATTGATCATATTTCCAAACATGGACCTAGACACTTCCTAGAATAATATCGTTTGATTAAACTGTATGACTTTCAGTTTTCGAGAAAATTTAATTTCTTTTTTTGGTTTCCACCTTCAAAGAGATATATCTATGCATTCCCAAGAGATTTCTTTTTACCAAAGACACTTGGTTTCATGAAATAATGACTTTATTAATTTAGGAATTGAACATGAGTATGGAAATGCAAGGGAGAAATACGTGGGCTGATGTAGTCAGGACTCTAGGAGAGAAAGGACAATTTGGAAGACGATGCCAGTTGATGGTCTGATTTCTGATTCCGGCATCGGAGATGATGTTGCGTTGAGCAGAGTAATCAGGATATCTTTTGGCATCTACCAAATTAAAAGGAGAACGTTGTGAGCTGTTATCAATGGTACAATATTGGCCAGCATTTGGGGGGGAATACAACTATTTATGAAAGTGAAATTTTCTATGAAGAGGTTAACTGGTAGAACGTTGTTGTTTGGGGTAAATCTTTGCAAAGCTGATGGCTGACTCCCTTCTTGGGTCAAGATTGGATTCATTGGGGCCGGAGAGATAGCATGGAGGTAAGGCATTTGCCTTTCATGCAGAAGGTCATCGGTTTGAATCCCGGCATCCCATATGGTCCCCTGTGCCTGCCAGGAGCAATTTCTGAGCATGAAGCCAGGAGTAACCCCTGAGCACTGCCGGGTGTGACCCAAAAACCACACACACAAAAAAAGATTGGATTCATTGTTCTTCACTTAGAAAGTACTCCTGGCAGAACTTTGAGGAACATATCGGATGCTGAGGTTTAAAACCATGGACACATAAAAGTTAAGCACACTCTCGATTGTACTATCTCTCCAACTCCTCTGTGTTTTACTCTTAATGTACTGGAATATATCAGGAATTATAGAAGCATGAAGTCCCTCACCCAGCATGGTCTGTTTAAGGGCAGGGGTCTGTGAAAGAGAATGACGGTGAAGGTCAGAACAATTGTTAGTGCTTTCAGTATTTTGTAAAACGATTTCTTGAAAAAATCCAAAGAAGTTTTTTCGTATCACATGCTTCGAAGGGATGATTGGAAAAAATATCTCTAATGAACACTGAATAAAGTGGCTGAAATATACTTTGCAGCCATCGGGGAAATGAAGTCATGAAAGTTACCTATCCATGGACGGACACGGAAACTGTTATACTGAGCAAAATGTGGGAGAGGAAGAGAGATTGACACAGATAGTCTCACTCATCGGTGGGACTTCAGAAAAATAAAAGACAATATTGTATTGATACAGAGAGACAATAGAGATGAGGGCCAGAAGGACTGGGCCACACTATGAAGCTTATCACAGAGATTGGCGAGTTCAGTTAGAGAAATAATCACACCAAAAACTATGATGACGATGATGATGATGATGATAAAAAGATGGACAATGTCTGTCCCAAGACAGCCAGGGGGTGGTGGAGGTGGGAGATGGGGAAAACTGGTGGCGGGAAGATTGCACTGGTGAAGGGGGTAGCATTCATTTTTATGGCTGAAACCCAAGTACAATTGTTTGCAATTACGATGGTTCAATAAAGATATTAATTTTAAGATGGACAATAGGATATTACAGGGTTTGGGTTTTTTGTTTGTGTGTGTTTTTGTTTGTTTGTTTGCTTGCTTGCTTTTGGGCCACACCTGGTGACTTGTAGGGGTTACTCCTGGCTATATGCTCAGAAATCGCTCATGGCAATTTTGGGGAGACATATGGGATGCCAATAATCGAACCTGCTTTCATCCTAGGTCATCCGAGTGCAAGGCACTTGCCCTACCTCTGTGCTATTACTCCAGCCCCTCTTAAAGAATTTTATTTCACTGCAGGCCACTGGTGTTCCTCAGAACAACAAACAGCAAGTTTACCTTCTTGGCTGACGTCGACGACGTTGCTTTCTGAGATGCCACGTTCTTTCAACAACCTCAAGAATGCTGCGTTGTCTTCTTCAGTGGGTTTTTTGCCAGGTCTTACTGCAATGAGCAGAAAACCAGTCATTAGAATGTGTCCCCCCCCCCTTTGCTGAAACGACACGGTCATCCTATGTATGGAATCCAAATCAAGACCAAAAAAAAATGAGATATCAGGACTTCATGAAATACATGAGAATGTCATGTCTCCATATCTCAATATCATGAAAAATGCTTTCATGAAAATATCATGAAATTTGAGTAACTCAATTTTTTTCAGTATATAACATTGAACAAAATACACATAGACTATTCAAAGGAATTTTTGAACCAACAGCTTATGTAGTTTCTAACTGAAAATAAGTGCATCTCCTATTCTTTCCTGAGTAACTCTTTTCTGGCATTCCTGTAAATGAATCCACACTGACTGAGTCAAAGCACGTACTTGCAATCTCAACCATCTCTGTCTCTGTGTCATTTTCATCTGTGTTCTTATCGCAGACGGCTATCGCCGTCTCTGATTGGTAACAGAACTCGAAGGCATTTTTTCCCTCATCTGCAAAGGAGAAAACATAAGAAGAGAACATACGCATTAACATTCCCTCTCTTCCAAATTTACCTCAGTCTGAAGACAGTTTGCTTATTTCTTCCTAGGTTATAAATCGTGCCTAAATCATTTATTGTAATACAGAGAGGTCTACACTATGTTGTAATGTGGAATTTGTACACATGTTGCAAGAATTCTGCATTAAATTTTAGCGATTTTTGAATTAGATCCTCCCTCTAGACATGGGTTACAAAACCATTATATTGTTGTTTATTATTTGAGACAAACGGCATAGCAGCGTTTTAGCTCAAAGTTTAACTATCAAGAAGAAAACTTATTGGAAAAACGTTGACCTGCATAGAAATTATATTCTTATTAGATCACTTTGCTATGTGATAGTGTTTATAATGTATACAAACCTTTTCTGATTACTATCAAAGAACCAAAAGATTCCCTGTTTCTTTTATGCGTATCTAATGCGTCTGGTGACTTCTTATGATAAAATTCATGAGAAGTTATTAAAAAGAATTGCCAGATTCTGAAAACTATATAGATATAAACTCTTCCTTCTACAGAATGTGTTCCCTAGTTGACAAACTCTGATAGTTCAGGAGATAGGTTACTAAGTAAATTATGGGTCCATTACAAGGAGAGCTCTGAATTTTGTCAGGTGTAACCTCCATATCTAAGCAATCACAGTAATAGAACAGTCCCCCCACCCCCAAAATACATGTACTCACAATCTGCTTGGTACGGGGCTTTATTATCATCTTTCTTTCCCACCATAGAGAAGGATTGACATTTTCCATTTTATTCTGAAAATCAACACAAACATTCATGAGTGTTCTGCGCACACCAGCATGATCCCTCATTAGGGGATTAATACAGTCACCAAAGATAGTAGAAATAGAT
>NW_026060315.1:1781168-1798668 GCF_024139225.1 Suncus etruscus | reverse complement strand
ACTGATAATGTTTAAAAGACTGAACTTTTCTCCTATAAATTTTGTATTTTGTTTTCTTTTTGTCTCTCTGTTTCTCTCTTTGTCTCTCTGTCTCTGTCTCTCTATTTCTCTCTATTTCTGTATCTCTCTGCTCTCTCTCTCTGTCTCTCTCTCTCTCTGCCCTCTGTCTCTCTATTTTATGATGAACATATATAATTTCTTTTTTTTTTTTTCACTAAAACTCACATATTTTCTTTCTGTCCACAAGAACTGGGCAGTTTATGGAGGATATTTCAATCTTGATTACATACATCTGGCCAATAATTATTGCTCTTGTCACTTCTTTGAATTTCTTTCTTTTTTTTTTTTATTTAAACACCTTGATTACATACATGATTGTGTTTGGGTTTCTTCTTTGAATTTCTTAATTCTTTTGAATTCTTTAAAATCTCACAGACTGAGATTTGGAGACTGGTCACAGAGTTCATTCTAACTCTTAGTCTGTCCACGGACAGAACCTTTGACCTTTAGCCTTTAAGGAAATAAAACAAACTCCCCGACAAGTGGAAATGAAACAATATTTTTCTATGAGACTAACACACAAGGTTGATCTTTGATCTGATGATCCCTTTAGAGAAAATGGGATGACCTTTGTGTATCAATGATTCCTTTCTCTCTCTTTCTAAATAGTTTGTTTCCATCAGTCTTCACAGGTGCGTATAATTGACTTTTAGTTTTTAATTTTTCTTTATTGTTGAAACGGAGGTTCTAGAGCTAACAGTGGTTACTCGGGCACATAATTTCAACACCATATTCCCTCGTCCACAAGGACCCCAATACTCTTAGATTATTTTCCAGCACTATTTAGACCAAAATAGTTCTATTTTAATGTCCTATTGGTGAAAGTATGTGTTCAGATGAATCCATACATATAATTTTTTGTGTGCAAATGTGAAAACTATTTTATTATCGCAAACACTGCTTGAAGGTCTGGGGTGCAAAATTCTGTAATTCTGATCTGTGAAAAACCAAAAAGCATCTTTTGTCATTGCCAAGTATTTGTAGGTCCTTGAGTTTCTGTGTTCCCTGTTATCACAGTTTTCTTCCTATTAGTTTTTATTTTTCTCTAATTGTCTCCCTAGGTTGGCCCACTCCCTGAAACTCTACATATCACAGAGATATTTTTGACCATGGCTGATAAAAATACACGTTTTCTTTTCCTCCAAATTATTTATAAACTGAAGAAGAAATCCCTTATAGTATGGAGAAAGGATCATACGTTTGCAAATATAACTGGAGATATCTTTCTGCCAAGGGGAAAGGTAAAAAAATGTCTAGATGTTTTTGGGGGGTCACAATATAATTCTGGGAGGGGGTTTTATACCTTCCATTAACATGACAGAAATTCTACATGCTAAAAATAAAACCACCCTTTAGCAGTAGAGGACAAATCTTGAGGAAATTCAAGACAGAAACAGCCCAAGAGGATAAAAAACAGTGGGGAGAATGATGCCCCATTGACCATTTTTCAAAACCACAGGCAGCCACTCACTTCTCTATTTTGTTTTATGTATATTATTTATTTATATGTGTGTTCATTCATTATATCATATATTATATTATATATCATATCATATTATACTGTAATATACTGTATTATATTTCATTGTATTATATTGTATTATGTTATGCTATGTTGTTATATCATGTTGTATTGTATTGTGTTATGTTGTTATGTTATGTTGCATTGTATTGTATTATACTATATTATTAATTATATTTTATTACCATTTATGTTTATAATATATTATAGTTTTATTTTATTTATACTTATTTATATTATTTTATTTATCTTACTTTATTTTCTTTCAAGCACAACATCGCCTCTCAGTGTTTTCTCATCTTTCTGGATGGGATGGAAGCTACACACTTGCTCACGACAAGTGTGTACTCAATCCCTCCCCCCCAAACCCACTCACACACACATCCGTACGCACAGAATTGCACCATCTTTTCTTCTTTGTTTCTTTCTTCTATCCCTGATTGGAGAAAATTGGCTTAAATGACGGCAGAAACAAGGATGATTCTGGGTGTAAGAAAGACAGTCAAGTGTGCAATAATTTTCTTCCCCTACACATAGACAGACACACAAACACACACAGACTCATACCCTTCTCTCTTCTTCATCCTTGTTTTTTCTTTTCTTTTCCTGGGAAAATTGGTGGATCTCCCTTCTACAGTACAGTGATGTTTCTTGATGTAATACAAGACAGATATGTGTGTAGTAAACCCATCTCCCCAAACACACACACACACACACACACACACACACCATTAACCCTTCTCCTTCACAATGTTTTTTTTCTTCTCTCCTTGATTGGGAAAATTGGCCAGCCCTACTCAGTACCATGATGTTTCTTGGTGTCACAAAAGACAGACACATTAGCTTAGAGTCTAGACTCTATGGATAGGTCCAAGAGTCATTCATGCAAACACAGTAATGTCACCCATCGTCAGCCATGTTGGCCAAAACACGTGCTCACAACAGATGAGTTAGCATGGCAGGACATCTCAGGTGCAATATCAGGAAGATTATTCCTTTCGTATTCCATCATCTTACGCTTGTTGGTCTACAAGACATTGGCAGAAATGCCCTCTGCACGCTTATATCCATTGTAGCTCAATTTATCATAGCCAGATTCTGGAAACAACCCAGAGACCCAACAACAAATGAGTGTCTAAAGAAACTATGGTACATCTACACAATAGAATACTATGCAGCCATCGGGAAGAAAGAAACCATGAAATTTTCCTATACATGGATGGGCATGGACTCTATGATGCTGAGTGAAATGAGTCAGGGAGAGAGATAGACCCAGGATAGTCTCACTCGTCTGTGGATTTAAAGAAAAGTAAACGACATTGTTGTTTCTCTATTTCTTTCTTTTCTTTGGGTCACACCCGGCGTTGCTCAGGGGTTCCTCCTGGCTGTCTGCTCAGAAATAGCTCCTGGCAGGCACGGGGGACCCTATGGGACACCGGGATTCGAACCAGCCACCTTTGGATGGGCTGCTTGCAAGGCAAACGCCACTGTGCTATCTCTCTGGGCCCTAAACGACATTATTGTAAGAATACCCAAAGATAATAGAGATGAAGGCCGGAAGGACCAGTCCATGATAGGAAGCTTACTACAAAACTTTTTGAGTGCAGTTAGAGAAATAACTACATTCACAACTATTATGGCAATGATAATGACAAAGATAAGTACAACGCCTGTCCTAAGACAGGCAGGATGTTGGTGAGGAGGGAGATGGGGGGGGGGGCATTGGTGGCAGGAAAGTGGCACTGATGAAGGAGGGGTGTATGTTTTTATAATTAAAACCCAACTATACATATGCTGGTAATCATGGTGCTTAAATAAACACATGAATTTAAAGAAAGGGAAAAAGAAAGAAAAAAAGACATGGCAGAAAGAGAGTCAGTGATAATATTTTCAGTGGACAACCAGGACTACTGAAAAAAAAAAACAAAAACAGAACATCTCACCAATTCTAATCTATAGAACAAATACAAGAACGAGAATGAGAGAATTAGAATTCGTATCGAATGTAGACCCTTCTGGTCCTATTAAAGCCATATTTCAACTGCGTGTCATCCGAGTGAAAATAAAGATTCACATTCTTCCTTGGGTGACATGGTCTTGCTCGTTATTTTATTTTGCTGTGTTGTGTTTTATTGTGAGGGGGCCAAACCCAGAAGTCTTTAGGGCTTACTCCTGGCTCTGTGCTCAGGAAATTGCTTCTGGTGGGGCTCAGGGGAACATATGTAGTTTATTTTATTTTGTTTTGTTTTGTTTTGTTTTATTTTATTTTATTTTATTTTATTTCATGAAGCCACACCAAGAAGTGTTTAAGTCTTACTCCTGGCTCTGCGCTCAGGGATCACTAATGGTGAAACTCAGGGAAGCCAGAAGGAATCTGAGAATAGAACCCAGGTCAGCCAGATGCAAGGGAAATAAATACTCTACCTTCTGTGATTTTTCTCTCAGCTCTGCACCAAATTCTGCTTCTTTTACAGGCTAGTTGATAAAAAACCATTTTTTTTCCTGAGGGAGAAAAAGACCTTTTAGCAGAACCCCGAAATAAAAATAAATAAAAAAATAAAATTAAAATAAAGTTATTACTGTTATCTATATATCTCATCTTCCTAAAACTTCTGGAAGTTTCTCACTACGTCTATAGAGGTGCAATAGAATGACAAAAATATTAGTTCTTAAGAAAATAACAGAACAGGGCCCGGAGAGATAGCACAGCGGCGTTTGCCTTGCAAGCAGCCGATCCAGGACCAAAGGTGGTTGGTTCGAATCCCGGCGTCCCATAGGGTCCCCCGTGCCTGCCAGGAGCTATTTCTGAGCAGACAGCCAGGAGGAACCCCTGAGCACTGCCGGGTGTGGCCCAAAGACCAAAAAGTAAAAATAAAAATAAAAATAAAAAATAACAGAACAACTTTCCTATAGCATCTAGCTTAAATGCTCCCACAGTTGACCTCTGGTGTTTTTTTTCCCCCTTTGCTTTTTTTTTTCAGTTGACATTTATTTTCCTTTTCATCTCCATTTGTTTGTTTTAGTCAACCAGGGACATGCTGTTTCTGGGATGATATGTCAGTGAGTTTGCCCCTGGACATAATTCTCTGTCCAAATATTTATGGTCTGTTCAACAGACGATATTTTTCTCCACCCACCAAACCTCATCTCATCGGAGCTGTTGGGAGAGTTAGGATCAAGCAAATTCAGCATAAACTGGACCTGTTGGTGTCCTAGGAACTTTTTCTTCCATGTTTCTTTATACCAAAATATACTAGAAAATATTGCAATCTATACTATACATGATAGACAATATGTGTTCTATATTATATAGATATACAATATCATGTAAAATATAATATATAAATATATAACTTATATATAAATAAATGTATCGTGTATTATAATATTTATCATATAAATTTATAATATAATATTATGGTATTATTTAATATAATATATGATGTGGTTATATTATTTATAATAATATTTTATATATAATGATATGATTGCATTGTAATATGATTATATAATGCTATGACTATTCATTATATATAAAATAATTATGTATAAAATCTATCATCTTTATAATATTTTTGTCACACAAAAAGACTCTTAAAAATTGTATGTCAGCTGAGATTCCTGGAGTTAAAAAATCTTAAGACACTTTCTATTTAATCAGTTAATTTTCAATTATCTCTGCGCCTCGGTAACATTACTTCCTACATGGATCTCTCACTTTAATTCTGCCATGAATATTGAAATTAATCATGATACTAGAGAGAAAATTAGGGGTTTTACCACACAAACATTTTTTTTATTTTTCAGCCTCATTGAAACTCTTCTGGACCATGGGTTGAAATGATGTCGGTCGTTTTTAATGAATAAGAGCTGATGACTGTAAAGCTTATATTTTTAGAAATGATGAAAGGTTTTAAAATTATTTAAGATTTACCTTTTATCCTACATGAAACTAGTTTGTCTTTGGAACCAAAATTAATTTCCCTTCAAAAATTGTATACTAGGAGATCTAGCCTTGCATCAGGTAATGTTCTAATCTTATTATATGACTTACAATTTCCCTTCTTCCTCTAGGCCAGTTTATTAAATAATCACTTTATAATTACAATGTATAAATTATGCTTTAGCAGCTGTCTCAAACACCTTAATCTATCCCTGAGACGTTTTTATTTTAATTGAGAAGAAATGTAGGTGTGTGCCACTTAGACAATTAATTTGAATCAAATGCATAATTTGTACATTCTGATTGCTATTCTGGGAGAAAACTATGATTTTTTTTTGTCCTAAGCATTGTTCTCCTTGGCATGATAATGGAATATCCTCGATCTTCTGAACCAATAGTAATGATATTATCCTTGGAATAGCTCAATAGAATTTAACTTTTAAAGGTTGCCCAAATTCTGTCTTCTACTTACATCAAAAAAATAAAAAATAAAACCCAAGGGCACGGAGAGATAGCACAGCAGCGTTTGCCTTGCAAGCAGCCGATCCAGAACCTAAGGTGGTTGGTTCGAATCCCGGTGTCCCATAGGGTCCCCCGTGCCTGCCAGGAGCTATTTCTGAGCAGACAGCCAAGAGTAACCCAAAATAAATAAATAAATAAACACAAAAATAAAATAAATAAAACCCAAGAGCTTGGAAAATAACTACCCAAATTTGTAGGGTTGGGTTTTTTTTTTATTGTTGCACATTTTCATGATTGTCTCTAAAATATTTGATTTCCCTGGATCTATTTAATGCATATTGAATTTATCTCTTTGGAAACACAGCCTCCAAAATTGTGACCCATTTTGGGATTACAAAAAAGAGCAGTTTGGAACAACCTTGCTAAATAGATTAATAGCTGTGAAGAATAAACAGGCATGCAGGTCACTGTGGATATTGTGCTATAATTCTATATAATTCTTCTGGAAAAGCAAAGTTATGTACAATATAATATCTACACCTCAGAGCTTGTATTAGCACAGCAAAAAAAAAAAAAAAAAGAAAATCGTTTTTCTCATTCTTATGAAGTTGTCTCTCAATATCAGAACAAGAGGACAGAGGAATGGTGGTGTTAACAAGAATGAATAAATATATTTGAATAAGAAGAACATGCAGGTCTCATCTGAAAGCCTACAAGTGATAACAGAAAGGATGTTTTTATTCACAAACACCTAGGAAAGGGTGTTAGGTGTAATAACTTGTCTTTATTGGCAATATTCATTTCTATCCCCATTTAAAAATGACTTTTTATAACTGAAAACATGTTTGTAGTCATGGTGCTTAAAGAAACATATTACAGACTGAACTTCGCTGGATCTCAGATGCCAGCACCCTTCTGCCTCTCTACTCTGCTGTCCTGCATTTTTGGCCTGATTTCATCCTGGGTGCGGCCCATCTGCCAGCCTGCCTTCCTGTGAGCCTTCCGTGGAGGTGAGTCGACACGCCCAGAAAGGGAGAAGCCAGAGGAGCACGGTTGCTCCGCTCCCCTTCGCGACGGTGCACAGCATTTAGCCAATGAATACAATCACAACACGTAGAAAAAAAACGCAGTACTAGTATGACAATGGGGAAACAACATGGGCCAGTGCCAGACATAGAGAATAAAGATGGCAACTCTGATGACTTGAACATGATCAACCACCTAGTCAGTCTCTCAGATAAGGAGTTTAGAGTTGCAATATGGAACATGTTCAAAGAACTCAAACAAAGTATAGAAGAGAAAACTAAAAAGAATCAGGAGAATATGAAGATAGAAATGAGAAAACTCCAAACGGAAATTTCAGATCAAATAACAGGTCTGAGAAACTCAGTAGATGAATTGAAGAAAAACATGTTTGAGATTTCCCACAGGTTAACAGCAGCTGAGGATAGAATCAGTACACTGGAAGATGAGATACATAACAATACATACAGCAGAAGAAATTGGGAAAAAAGCCTCAAAGCAAATGATCAAACAATGGAAAAAATTACTCAAAGAATGGGAACAGATGAAAATAGAAGTCTATGATAAGCTCAACAGAAACAACTTAAGAATCATTGGAGTCCCAGAGACTCAGGAAGAAAATCTCCGGGAAGAATCAACAGTCAAGAACATCATTAAGGAGAAACTACCAGAGATAATGAATACATGAGATCAAATCCTGCATGCCCGAAGAGTGCCAACTAAAAGAGACCCCAGAAAAAACACCCCAAGACACATCCTAGTCACAATGACGAATCCCATAGATAGAGACAGAATTCTGAAAGCAGCAAGATCGAAAAGAGAAATTACATTTAAGGGAACATCCTTGAGATTTACTGCAGACCTGTCACCAGAAAACACTCAAGGCCAGAAGGCAGTGGTGGGACATAGTGACAAAACTCAATGAAATAAATGCTTCGCCTAGAATACTGCACCCAGCAAAACTCACTTTTAGGTTTGAAGGAACAATACATAGTTTCACAGACAAACAACAGCTCAAAAACTTCACAGACTCAAAACCATTCTTAAAAGAAAAACTGAACGGCATACTTTAAGACAAGGCTTACCAACAGACACACCAAACTTTAATATAAAGATGGCACTAACTCCCAGGACAATTCTTTCTCTCAATGTCAATGGACTAAATGCACCAGTTAAGAGACACAGAGTGGCTAAATGGATCAAAAAACTCAATCCAACCTTCTGCTGCCTACAAGAAACGCACCTGAATAGTCAGAACAAACATAGACTCAAAATAAAAGGCTGGAGGAAAATCATCCAAGCAAACAACACCCAAAAAAAAAGCAGGAGTGGCCATATTAATATCAGATGATGAGAACTTTATACTTACGAAAGTAGTAAGGGACAAAGATGGACATTTTGTATTAATCAAGGGATATGTACAGCAGGAAGAAATCACCCTCCTAAACATATATGCACCGAATGAGGGGCCAGCAAAATATTTAATACAACTGTTGACAAATCTGAAAAATAATATCAATAACAACACAATAATTGTGGGAGACCTCAACACGGCATTGTCAACACTAGACAGGTCAACCAGACTGAAACCCAACAAGAATATACTAGACCTGAGGAGAGAAATGGAAGTAAGAGGCCTAGTAGATATATACAGGACACTCCACCCCCAGAAGCCTGGATACACATTTTTCTCTAATGTACATGGGACATTCTCTAGGGTAGACTACATGTTAGCACACAAAACATATCTCCATAATATCAAGAGGATAGAAATTTTGCAGGCTGCCTTTGCTGACCACAAAGCCCTGAAATTATATATAAACTACAAAGGGACACAGAAGAAAAATTTTAACACCTGGAAGTTAAATAGCCTCATACTGAATAATCAGTGGGTCCGAGATGAAATCAAAGAGGAAATCAAAACCTTCCTGAAAACAAATGACAATGGAGACACAATTTATCAGAACCTATGGGACACAGCAAAAGCAGTACTGAGAGGAAAATTCATAGCTTTGCAAGCACACATCAGGAAAGAAGAAGGGGCATACCTGAATAGCTTAATGACGCAGCTCATAGAATTAGAAAGTGCTCAACAAAAGGATCCAAAAATAGGGAGGCAGAAGGAAATAACAAAGCTGAGAGCAGAAATCAATGAAGTGGAAACCAGAAAAAACCATCCAAAAGATCAACGAAAGCAGAAGTTGGTTCTTTGAAAAAATAAACAAGACTGATAGACCACTGGCAAAACTAACAAAGAAAGAAAGAGAGAGAAACTTGATAACTCGTATTAGGAATGAAAAAGGAGAGATCACTACTGATATGGTAGAGATTCAAAGGGTAATCAGAAACTACTTTGAGAAACTCTATGCCACTAAAAATGAAAACCTGGAAGAAATGGATAAATTTTTTGGAATCTTATAATCTTCCACGATTGAATGAAGAGGATGTAGCATATCTAAACACACCCAATACTATTGAGGAAATTAAGAAAGTAATCAAATGTCTGCCCAAAAACAAAAGCCCAGGCCCAGATGGATTTACTAATGAATTCTTTCAAACCTTTCAAGAGGAACTACTACCAATCCTGGCAAGACTCTTTCATGAAATTGAAAAAGCAGGAAAACTTCCAAATAGCTTTTATGAGGCCAACATTACCTTGATACCTAAACCAGACAGAGATGCTACGAAAAAAGAAAATTACAGACCAATATCGCTGATGAATGCAGATGCAAAGATCTTCAACAAAATCCTGGCAAATAGGATTCAATGCCTCATTAAGAAGATCATCCACTACGATCAAGTAGGTTTCATTCCAGGAATGCAAGGCTGGTTTAACATCCGTAAATCTATCAACATAATACACAACATCAACAGCAAGAAAAATAAAAATCACATGATCATATCAATCGACGCAGAGAAAGCATTTGACAAGGTCCAACACCCATTCTTGATCAAAACTCTCAGCAAGATGGGAATGGAGGGAACCTTTCTCAATATAGTTAAGGCCATCTACCACAAGCCAGAGGCAAATATGGTCCTCAATGGAGAAAAACTGAAAAGCCTTTCCTCTAAATTCTGGCACAAGACAAGGCTGTCCTCTCTCACCACTCCTATTCAACATAGCACTGGAAGTACTCGCTATAGCGATAGGCAAGAAAAGGATATCAAGGGAATCCAGATAGGAAAGGAAGAAGTCAAGCTCTCACTGTTTGCAGATGACATGATACTCTACTTAGAAAACCCCAAAGACTCTATCAAAAAGCTTCTAGAAACAATAGACTCATATAGCAAGGGTGGCAGGCTACAAAATTAACACACAAAAATCAATGGCCTTCCTATACACCAATACTAATAAGGAAGAAATGGACATTAAGAAAACAACTCCATTCACTATAGTGTCACACAAACTCAATATCTTGGAATCAACTTGACTAAAAATGTGAAGGACCTATACAAGGAAAACTATAAACTCTGCTCCAAGAAATAAGAGAGGACACGCGGAAATGGAAGCATATACCCTGCTCATGGATTGGCAGGATTAACATCATTAAAATGGCAATACTCCCCAAAGCACTGTACAGATTTAATGCGATCCCCCTAAAGATACCCATGACATTCTTCAAAGAAGTGGACCAGGCACTTTTGAAATTTATTTGGAATAAACACAATAAACACAATAAACACCCTCGAATAGCTAAAGCAATCATTGGGAAAAAGAATATGGGAGGAATTACTTTCCCCAACTTTAAACTTTACTACAAAGCAATAGTTATCAAAACAGCATGGTATTGGAATAAAGACAGGCCCTCAGATCAGTGGAATAAGCTTGAATACTCAGAGAATGTCCCCAGACATACAATCATCTAATTTTTGATAAAGGAGCAAAAAATCCTAAATGGAACAAAGAAAGCCTCTTCAACAAGAGGTGTTGGCAAAACTGGGTAGCCACTTGCAAAAAATTGAACTTAGACCCCCAGCTAAACATCATGTACGAAGGTAAAATCCAAATGGATTAAAGACCTCGATATCAGCCCCAAAACCATAAGATATATAGAACAATACGTAGGTAAAACACTCCAGGACATTGAGGCTAAAGGCATCTTCAAGGAAGAAACTGCACTCTCCAAGCAAGTGAAAGCAGAAATTAACAGATGGGAATATATTAAGCTGAGAAGCTTCTGCACCTCAAAGGAAATAGTGCCCAAGATACAAGAGCCACCCACTGAGTGGGAGAAACTATTCACCCAATACCCATCAGATAAGGGGGCTAATCTCCAAAATATACAAGGCACTGACAGAACTTTACAAGAAAAAAAACATCTAACCCCTTCAAAAAATGGGGAGAAGAAATGAACACGACACTTTGACAAAGAAGAAATACAGATGGCCAAAAGACACATGAAAAAGTGCTCCACATCACTAATCATCAGGGAGATGCAAATCAAAACAACGATGAGATACCACCTCACACCCCAGAGAATGGCACACATCACAAAGAATGAGAATAAACATTGTTGGCGGGGATGTGGAGAGAAAGAACTCTTATCCACTGCTGGTGGGAATGCCGTCTAGTTCAACCTTTATGGAAAGCGATATGGAGATTCCTCCAAAAACTGGAAATCGAGCTCCCATACGATCCAGCTATACCACTCCTAGGAATATACCCTAGGAACACAAAAATACAATACAAAAACCCCTTCCTTACACCTATATTCATTGCAGCACTATTTACCATAGCAAGACTCTGGAAACAACCAAGGTACCATTCAACAGATGAATAGCTAAAGAAACCGTGGTACATATACACAATGGAATATTATGCAGCTATCAGGAGAGATGAAGTCATGAAATTTTCCTATACATGGATGTACACGGAATCTATTATGCTGAGTGAAATAAGTCAGAGAGAGAGAGAAAAACGCAGAATGGTCTCACACATTTATGGGTTTTAAGAAAAATGGAAGACATTCTTGCAATAATAACTTTCAGACACAAAAGAGAAAAGAGCTGGAAGTTCCAGCTCACCTCAGGAAGCTCATCACAAAGAGTGATGTGTTTAGTTGGATAAATAACTACATTTTGAACTGTCCTAATAATGAGAATGTATAGGGAAATTGAGAACCTGTTTAGAGTACAGGCGGGGGTCAGGTGGGGAGGAGGGAGACTTGGGACATTGGTGATGGGAATGTTGCACTGGTTGATGGTGGAATAAAAAAATAATAAAAAAAAAGAAAAAAAAATAAACATATTACATACGAAAATAAAAACCCAGTGAGAGAATACTCAGTTCTATATTAAATATCCAATACAACACTTTACTTATCAAAGTAATAGGCAAAAAATAAAAAAATAAAAATTGGTTTGTTTACTTAAATCATTGTGATTGACAGTTATTGCCAAGTTAGATTTTAGAATGTTCCAGCGAAATATCCCAAGTCTAGTCAGACTATCTATCCTGCACCATGCTTCCCCAATTTTTCCCAGACAACCACCCCTCTACCTCCATTAATCCCTTTTATTTATTTACTTACTTTAGTTATTTATTTACTTATTATTTGCTTTTTGTGGCCACACCCAATGACACTACATCAGGGGTTACTCCTTGCTCTGCCTTGCGATCAGAAAATCATTCCAGGCTCGGAGGACCATATGGGATGCCGGGATCCAACCAGGTCCGTCACGAGTCAAGTCATGTGCAAGGCAAGCTCCTTACCACTGTGCTATCACTCCAATTTTGGGTCTTATGATTTCACTGTTTTGGGGTATTTAGTTCCGTCCTTTCTTAACTCCACCCACAATTAACTGAGTCCCCTTGGCTATTGTCTCTTGTTATTTCAGATTTATTTTTCTCTTCCTCCACTCAATTTCTTTCCTTCTCTTCAATAGACTCTAGGCCCAAGAATGTTCTAGAAAAAAAAAACACATTTAAACTGTTGCATTTTTTTCATGTATTTCTTCTAAATACCATATACAAGTGATATTATTCTGTATTTATCCTTCTCTTTCTTCTGCCTTTATTTCGCCTAATATCTTCCAGTTCCATCCAACCGAGCAAGTCTTTGTCCATTTTTTAATTCAAAACATATTTAAATGATTTTATTTAAACACATTTTTATAATAAAGTTGGGATTTTTTTTAACAGATATGAAGCTATTCATGATTGAGTTTTAGTCCATTCTTTTTCCCAGGTCACATTTCCCACCTTTTGGACCATTATTGATTATGACTAATAGCGTACATGTTTGGTGAGAGAAAAGTGACAGCCGCATATGGACAGGTTGAGATTTTATCAACAAGGACATTGAATCACAAAGATACTGAAATGTTTGAATTGTGAAGCTGTCGTCTAAAAAATCATTTAGACGCGGCAATCTTAGTCTTTGTCCCTACACAGACACACACAGACGTTCAGACACACACATAAAAACACACAGAGACACACAAAAAAAACACATAGACACACAGACACACATATAACACAGACAGACACAAAGAAGCAGACAGACGCACAGAAAACACAGACACACAACATACCCAGATAGACAGGCATGCACAAACACACAGAGACACATAGACCCACAGAGACAAATACAGAAACACAGACACACAGACACAGACACACAGACACAGACTCATATAGAAAACAGAGACACACAAAAACACATAGACACACACAGACACATACAGAAAACACACACAGAGAAACATACAGAAAACACAGACACACATACAAACGTAGACACGCACAAAACACATAGACGCAGACACATTTAGAAAACAGAGACACACACTAAAATACAGACACACAGAAACACAGAGACACACACAGACAGACACGCACAGAAAACACAAGCACACAGAGACACACATAGAAAACAGAGACACACAGACACATACAAACACCAAGACACACAGACACATCGAGGCAGACACAGAAAACACAGACACACACCTCCAAAACAGACACACACAGAGACACACTCTCCCACGAAGAAAACCCACCGGTTCCTGGCCAGATGTTTCTCTCCTATTTTTTCACTCCCTGCTTCAGCCCGTCGGACAAATGAACAGAAACAAATATTCTCATTTGCCAAATGTCATCCAAATAAACCCGTTGGCCAATGAAGATATAATGTTAATATTTGTTCTCTCCCGAGTGCCCCATGCCAAATTTTGAGGCCTAGAGGCCAAGTTGGCTGCGAATTCTCTCTCAGGTTTGGAAAACCTATAATTCTTAAGTGACCTCTAAGCACACTTTTATTTATCGTGCTTATTGACTTATTTTATTTATTTTATTTCATTATAATTATTCATTGATTTGTTCATTCATTAATAAATAAATAAAATAGTGCATTATTTATTTATTAACATCTTTCTCTTTCTGACCACAGCACTCTCTGGCCACACATGAGTCGCACAATTATTTCTGCTTCAGATCTTCATTTTGGGGGGATTTGGGCAAAATTGAACAGGGGGGTGGACGCTTGCCTGGCACAAAGGCAACTTTGTTTGATCTCTCGCATCACACAGGTTCCCTCAGCCCTCCGGGAGTGATCCTTGGGGCAGAGTCTGTAGTAAATCCTGGAGTCATAAAACAAGACAAAACAAAGGAAAAAAAGTTCTTTATTTGGGGTCGGACACAAAAAAAAAAACCATTCCAATAGCATTGAGAAATATCACCTCACTTTCTCATTCAAATACAACGATCCAGTCAAATGGCATTGTTCACTTGCTCTGTTTAAAAAGCCAATTGGTAAATTTATGGAGTGGCATAAAATTATTCTTTTATTTTTCTTCAAAAGTTCCTTGAGGGTTATTACTTTTATTTATTTTTTTTTTCTGTATATGATGTTTTGTTTAATTTCCCTTCCAGTCTGAAGGAAAGTTTGTCAAAGACAAGGACTTGTCTGGTTTGGATAAAATTAATTGCTCTTTTCTTTTTGTTTTCTTTTTTTTCCCTTCTTTTTTCTTTTCTTTTCATTTCTTTTAGTTTGCTTTTTTTTCTTTCCTTTCTTTTCTTTCCTTTTCTTCTTTTCTTTTTATTCTTTTCTTGCTTTTCTTCTTTCCTTTTTCCTTTTTTCTTTTCTTTTCTTTCTTTCTGCATTTTTCTCTTCTTTCACTCTGTGTTTCTCTTCATTTTCTTTTTTTCTTTTCTTTATTCATTTTGTTTTTTTTAAGTTCTTTTCCTTAACATTTCTTTTTTATTCATTTTTTATTTCTTTTCTATTTTTTCTTTTCTTTTCTTCTCTTTTCTATTCCTTTTTTCCTTTCCTTTCTTTTTTTTGGAGGGGTGCCTTACTTGTTGACACTCCTGGCTCTGCACTCAGAAATCGCTCCTGGCAGACTTGGGGGGACCATATGGGATGCTGGGTATCAAACGAGCATCTGTCCCAGGTCGACCGTGTGTAAGGCAAATGCACTACTGCTGGGTTATTGCTCTGGCCCCTCCTTTGTATTTTTATTTCTTTTTTCTTTGACTTTATTTTTTCTTATTTCTTTTTTTCTGTTTTTTTTTCTTTTCTTTTTTTCTGTTTTTTTTCTTTTTCTTCTCTTTTTTCTTCTTTTTTTGTTTGTTTATGTTGTTATTTTTGAGCCATACCCATTGGCACTCAGGGGTGCCTCCTGGTTCTATACTCAAAAATCACTTCTAGCAGGCTTGAGAGACCATAAGGGATGCTGGGAATTGAACCAGAGTTTTTTCCAGGTAGGCCTCATGCAAGGCAAATGCCCTAATGCTGTGCTATCTTTTTTTTTTTTGTTGTTGTTTTTGGTTTTGGGGCCACACCCGGCGTTGCTCAGGGGTTACTCCTGGCTGGCTGCTCAGAAATAGCTCCTGGCAGGCACGGGGGACCCTATGGGACACCGGGATTCGAACCAACCACCTTAGGTCCTGGATCGGCTGCTTGCAGGGCAAACGCCACTGTGCTATCTCTCCGGGCCCTTCTTTTCTTTTCTTTTCTTTTCTTTTCTTTTCTTTTCTTTTCTTTTCTTTTCTTTTTTCTTTTCTTTTCTTTTCTTCTTTCTTTTCTTTTTGTTTTACTTTTGTTTTCTCTTCCTTTTCCTTTTTCTCCTTTCCTTTTCTTTCTTTTCTTTGTTCTTTTTCTCTTATTTCCTTGCTTTTTTCTTTTTTCTTTCTCGTGTCTTTTTTTGTCTCTTTTCTTTTTCAACTACTCCAAATTCCTCTAAAACATGCTGGAGGCCATTCAGCCCCAAAGCAAAATGTCAAACTAAACCTTGAGTACTGGTGGACGGGAGTAGTGAGTGTTGTGCAAATTTACAGTTTCTTTGCACTACTTCTCCCTCCCGTCTCCTCACGGTCCCTCTGGAAGGAGGGAGTTTTGCAATTCTGGGAATTTTGTGGTGATTTTAGGCAAACTAGAAACAAACAAGTGAATGGATTATAAGGACTAAAAATTGTGCAAATTCAGAAGGAAAGAGAAGAATTTTAGTCAAAAGAGGCCACACTCCAGGAGGAGAATTTGGATAGAAAGAGGCAAAAAAAAAAATTAGTTTATTATTTTATTTCACTCCCTACCCACATTCCATTCCCACTTCTATTCAGATAAACTGAGGTCTGTTATCAGCATCAGTGTTATTAACTTGTATATAGTTTTAATTCAGCTTATATTCTGTTTGTTTATTTGTTGTTGTTGTTGTTTTGGTTTTGGGGCCACACCCAGCCTTGCTCAGGGGTTCCTCCTGGCTGTCTGCTCAAAAATAGCTCCTGGCAGGCACGGGGGACCCTATGGGACACCGGGATTTGAACCAACCACCTTTGGTCCTGGATCGGCTGCTGGCGAGGCAAACGCCGCTGTGCTATCTTTCCGGGCCCAGCTTATAGTCTGACTACAGATGGAATTTCTGGTATTTCTCTTTGTCCTTTTGACCTAGTCTGTACCCCATTATTTCACCCAGTGCCCCACTCAATATTTTTCTTCAAATAACATTTCACCAGTTCCAAAAGTTGACAGTATTTCAACTGTTTACCTTACCTGTACCATCTTTTTATCTTTATATCATGTATTTTACTATGTATTAATATTTACATATATTTATATTATTACATTTTTATATTTTAAAATTATTCTATTTTCTGTGCTGGCTATAAACCCAACTACAAACATGTTTGTAATCATGGTGCTTAAATGAATATTTATGAATCAGTAAATATTTATGGACATAAACCCAACTACAAACATGCTTGTAATCATAGTGTTTAAATAAAGTAGGATAAAAAATAAAAATTGAATAATTTCTGAAGGCTTATAAACCCCATAGCAATCACATCTGCAAAAACAAACAAAACAAACATTAAAAAACAAAGGTGGGTAGATGCAAACATATGGTAACTTTTTCTCATTGTCAATAAAAATTCTCGAAAGCAAGGATTTTGCAAACACTTGTACGGAAGAAGGAAAGTTAAGCCACTTTAGAGAAAGAGAGGAGACAGAAAAGTCTAGAAAGCAGATCTTAGTCAGATAGAAATAAAA